>NW_019722435.1:92872-226199 GCF_002891405.2 Cryptotermes secundus | reverse complement strand
TATAGTAAAGTCCGTATAAGTAAACATTTGTCTGATAAATTTCATATCCAGAATGGTCTAAGGCAAGGAGATGCTTTATCGCCACTCCTTTTCAACTTTGCTTTAGATTATGCCATTAGGATGGTCCAGGAAAACCAGGTGGGACTGAAATTAAACGGGACACATCAGCTATTGGCCTTTGCCCATGAAATGAATCTACTGGGTGATAATATAGATACCACAAAGAGAAACACATAAACTTTAATTGACGCAAGCAAGGAGGTTAACCTAGAAGTAAACACAGAGAAAACTAATTATATGTTGCTGTCTCGTCACCAAAATGCAGGGCAAAATCATGACATAAAGATATGTAACAGATGTTTTGAAAATGTGGCCCAGTTCAGATATTTGGGAACAACGATAACAGATCGAAACCTGATTCAGGAGGAAGTTAAGAGGCGATTGAACTCGGGTAATGCTTGCTACCATTCAGTCCGGTACCCTTTGTCTTCTCGTCTGCTGTCTAAAAACATAAAAATTAGAATATGCAAAATTACAATTTTGTCTGTGGTTCTGTATGGGCGTGAAACTTGGTCTCTGACATTAAGGGAGGAACATAGACTGAGGGTGTTTGAGAACAGGGTACTGAAGATAATATTTGGACCGAAGAGAGATGGAGTGACAGGAGGTTGGAGTAAACTGCATAATGAGGAGCTTCATAACTTGTACTCTTCTCCAAGTATAATTAGAATGATGAAGTCAAGGAGGATGAGGTGGGCAGGGCATGTAGGACGAATGGGGGGAAAAGGAATGCATGTAGGATATTGGTTGGAAAGCCAGAAAGAAAGAGACCACTGAGAAGACCAAGGCGTAGGTGGGTGGACAATATTAAAATGGGTCTTAGAGAGATAGGATGGGATGGTATGGATTGAATTGATCTGGCTCAGGATAGAGACCAGTGGGGGGCTCTTGTGAACACGGTAATGAACCTTCGGGTTCCATAAAATACTGGGAAATTCTTGAGTAGTTGCAGATTTGGCTTCTCCTCAAGAAGGGCTGAGCTGCATAAGTAAGTAAGTAAGTAAGTAAGTAACATTAGTTACTATTCCTTATACTTCCGGCTATCTTGTCGCTGTATCCGATGCATAGGTCGTGTAGCTTCAAACGGGACATGTGAGTATTGACAGAATGCTGAATGGGAGGTAGTGGAAAATGAAGCCGTTCTTGTCCACTGAAGAGCCTAGGCTAGAATTTGTTTCGAAGAGCGACGAAAATACCAGAAAACTTGAGCTTTGATAACCGAGCAATTTGGCTTTAATGGCGACATGTATTCAGGATGTGCCCTGTCAAAATCCAGGTCGGAACAACGATTATCCTGGCCGAGTCTCCGTGGCTTTCCTCCGTTCCTCCAGGAAAATTTAAGGAAAGCGCACTAAATTAGAACGCGACATTTGCTTTTCATATCATTTTCAATTCAGTGTTCACTGTAATCCAAGTTTTTGCCTGTGTAATCTGAGATAATGGCAGCGACTTTAAACACATTCGTACATTTGTGATAGGTAGTTGAATTCCATAGTGGATACGCAAGCTATTTCGCCAGAAAAATTAAAACTGAAACGTTTTATATTTATTTAAGCTTAAAACTATAAAAATAGAGGAAGTGTAATGATTCGGAAGTTCCATATAATGGAATAGAGGTGCCTTCTTTGGCAGTTACGGAAAAAAATTGCAGTTTTTGTTCATAAGATAACGTAACATAATACAGAATATTAGATAATTAATTTCTTCAATTTTTTGACAAGCATATTCAGGTTATATAATACTCGTAATTTAAAAACAAAATCAGAAGTTTTATTTTTTACCACTAAGACATTAGATCATGTCTGCTGGTAGTTGAAGCCATGATGCCCATGATAACCCACGACATTACGGCAATGGTGGTTGTGTTCGCCCTCCCGCGACACCGGTTTCTTCCTATGTTTACGTACTCGTAAATTAAAATCTGCTTGTAGACCTACGTATTACTGAACACTGCTCGTAGCAGAATAGGGTACAAATGGCACACAAAAATATAAACATTTCGTTTGCTCCATTTTACTGTAGTTTTTGTGTCCCTTCGCTCGGTATATGCGTTTGTTCTGGGCGAACACCGAGCGGCGAACATATTCAGTGACGGTGCATATGTCCGAAACTCGATGTTGTCCATAAAGACTACAATGTACAACAATATTTATTGAATGCGTCTTCTATAGCAATGCGCGGCGCTGACTGCAGGTTGTATGGGAAAACAAAGAGGCTAGTTCCGCCAATGAGGTTAGCTCAGTATCTCGACCGCCGCGTTCGTGGTAGGTTGTGTGAGGAGTTTAAGTGTATAGTGCTGTTAAGTTCAAGCCTGTGCTTGATGTGACATATCACGTCATGATGTAACAGGAAACTTCATCACAGGAGTAGTCAATTAACCTCATTCTTTCAGTAAGTCACTTCACCGTAATATTCTGAAATAATAACAATAATACTAACGAATATTTAAACAGGCAAAATAAATTCAATAGAAATTAATGAAAAATGCAAAATTAATTGAGTGAACTACTTACCACATTACAAGTATCCACAATCCACTGGAAGATACAGAATTAAAAGCTCTGCCACTATCGAGAACACAGTTCATCATCATAGATCTGACAGTACCTTGATTGCAAATAAAATAGAAACGAATGGAAAAATTTACACTAAATCTTACAGTGGATGGAATTATACCGGAGAAAGTAGAAAATACACAGATTTAACATTCTAAATAAAAAGTATAATATACAGAATTTACAGGAAATGAAAATTGTGCCAGAAGTTTTTGTTTCAGCGAAAGGAAAGATGGCAGTAGAACACTTATGCACTTATTTCATATTCAGCAACATATAAACGCAGGCTTTAGAAGAATGTGCTGTCAGAAACACGTAAAGAGGTCTGGTGGGGTAAAAGATAAAGTCCCTGTGCTTAACTAATTAAGCACTACGCCATGAAGGCGTAGGGGGAATGGTAGTATAGATCCACATTTTCTTGACTTCGGCACTAGTTGGAGGTGAGTGGTCAGCTTAACGCCCTGGCCGCTGTAACCTCGGGGAGGGAGCCTTCGGTACCCATTAGAGAGGAGGTTGGGTGGGCTACAGAACCCTTCTGGACTGCATACTGAAAATTCTTGCCCTCCCCCATCGGGACTCGAACTCGGACCCCTCGGTCTTGCAGCCCACTATCCCGGCTCCTGGTCTAGTAGGAGAACTACTTATATATGGCTATGTGTATATAATTTCCATGAAGACGTGTAGTTTTCGATGACACGTTCAAAGGTAAAAAGTAACACATTTCACGGTTTTAACATAAGTCAGAGTTAAGAGGGAAGGAGAAGAGGTATGAAGAGGACAGCGAAAAAAGAAAGTAAAGCAATGGGAGGGGGGATGAAGGTATGAAAGAAACTGCTTCGCACTGAAGTTCGAATTGCCTTTTCCAGGAAAAAACAATCCTATGTATCCCATGGAGAAAGCAGTGTTCTGGGATGTGGCGCCGTGTATATATTGTGTTAACCGACGTTTCGGAGGAACGTATCGCCTCCATCTTCAGGGTAGGAGAAAGAAGAAGAAACTCCGCAAGCGAGGAACAGGTGCGAGCAAGTGTTCACAGAGGGCGGAGTTTCTTCTTTTTTCTTCTACCTTGAAGATGAAGGCGATAAGTTCCTCCGAAACTTCGGTTAGCACAATATCTACACGGCACATCCCAGAAGACTGCTTTCTTCATAGTCACCGCCGTGAAAACCTCAAATCTGACGGTGTATAATTTTTTTTTTAATTTTACATCTTGTCGCGTGGCAAAAAAATGCTAGCCTCACTACTTTATGGGGACTAAATACCATCATAATGCTATGATTGCAGGTCATTATGGTAATTAATTTATTGCTGTGTGTCGAAAGAAGGTCCGGGCTCTGAGGACGATGCACAAAAATACGCATAATTAAAATTGAAAATACAGAAAATGTAATAAATCTATATACAGAAAAGTACAAATAAAATCTAGTAGACCTACAAGGCTGTAGGTCTTGATGTTAGAAATGGTAAAAATATAAAGAAGTATTTGTGTAAATGAAAACAAAGCAGGAATTAACACGGGGCAGAATTGATTATCTTCCAGGGAGTGTTACATATAAGCACACCAAAACAATGTCAGTGACATTTGCTGCATATTCAACAGGAACGTAGCATTCAGAACATTGTTTACAGCAATGATTTTCAAAGAGTGGGGTGCGTACCCGGGGACAGGATATTCTGGGAGAGCTATAGGCCTATAGCAAAATCATTGAATTAATTATAATTCTCGACGTGTCAGATATCGATTATTTAATTTCATGCCTTTGTAAAATATTTATAGTGTTATTAATTTTTTTTTCGCTTAGTGGGGGGGTGGATTCCAGCTGGGTCCACTCGGCACGGCGGCCACTGATTGGCCTATTGTACCTGCCCAGGGTGATTATGATCATGGAGAAATTGGTGGAATGAAGATTGGCAGGGGAAACTGAAGTACTCGGGGAAAACCTGCCCCAGCGCCACTTTGTCCACCACAAATCCTACTTGACCAGACCAGGGATCGAACCCGGGCCGCTGTGGTGGGAAGCCAGCGACTAACCGCTTGAGCTATGGCACGGCCTATAGTGTTATTAACTAACTCCGTAGCTTTCGCCCACAAGCGAACTATACCGACCGAGTGACCGCCGCTTGTCTGCGAAGTTAGTGCCAACTTTAGCGGATAGAGGGTGTCGCGTGATCAGCGCAACAGATCCGCATGGCCGTTAATTTCGGTTACTATTAATTGCTTAAAACATGAGATGTGTTGATTATAAAAATGAAAAACTGAAAATGCGGTTCTTTATGGACACAAAAAGCTAAGGGGATCGTGATGAAGTTTTTGTTGAAGTTATGGAACCAACAGTCTTACAGTAANATAACTCATAGTATATGTATAGTGATGAAAGTAAGTGATGATGAAGGGTAAATCTCTTGGTAATTCATAAATTTTTCATTTGTGTCTTTTAAAGCCCGCCGCTATACCGACTGAACCATCCCTGCTTCTGATTATTTATTGCAGTCAAACCATAAGTTAAACGTCGATTTCGGACGGTCGTCATAGTGGCGTTTAACACTGAAAAATGTAATGTTATAAAATGCTGCAGGTTCAAGCCCCGAAGAGGTCATTAGATTTTTCTCAATTGACTTAATCTTTCCAGTCGCACTAGGCCCTGGGGCTCACTCAGCCTCTAACAGAAATGAGTATCAGGAATTAATTAAATAATTTTCCTGGGGAGTAAAGCACGGCCGGCGCGTAAGGCTGACAACCTTACCGCCATCTTTGAGCCGATTGTCTAGATAATGTGGGACCCTCAACGTCTCACAACCCTATAGGCCTTCACGGCCTGGTACGGGGATAGATTTACTTTTTTTACTTTTTGTTCTACTTGTATTCTTGTCAGTGTATATAGACTGTAGAGCGTGGAATGGTAGGATGAGGAAAAAATGGGAAAGACTGGATGGAAACTGGCGTGGCCTAATATAGGTACTATCCCCTAGTTTGTCTGCAGGGACTGAGGAAAACCGTGAAAAACTTTAGCGTAGCCGATCTCCAAGGCCGAGATTAACTAAGCGCCTGGCGAATACAAGTTTCGTAGTGTACTTGCTCCGCCATTTAGTCATTATAAATAATAGTAATAATAATAATAATATAACGATAATATTGTTTATTTACGCGCTGAACGCAACAGCCAGTGACCAATTACAGAGTTAGCACGAATACAAGCAACAGTAATATGACAGCACAAGACAAAACAAAAATTAATCAGTTTTGACTTCTTACGCTCAAACAAGAGTTCCTAAAAATATCTGCAAGTTTACATACTGCATGTGCGCTGAAGGGCAGTGGCTAGAAGTTCACGTGAACATGAAGTTACGCTTGTTCCGAGTGGGAACCCGAAGGCGGCTATTTCGAGGCCAGAGGGGCAACATTTAGTGCCACTAAAACATTTAAGAACAAAACATAAAAGATGATGATGGTAATAATAATAATAAATACCCGTCCTTCACTTGTTATATAACTGCCTTAATTGTTAATATCACAGTAGTAGCTGAAGCATTCACTCATTCACTCACTCATTCACTGATGAAGCCGACCCCTTCTTGAGAAGCCTCAAATTTTGCAGCAACCCAAGAACTTCCCAGGATTTTATGAAACCCGAAGGTTCATCACTGTATTCACAAGAGTCCTCCAGGTTAGAGGCTTCTTGAAATATTTCGTAACAAGATTATTTTTTACGGTAAGGAGTTGTGAGCCCCCCCCCCCGCAATCCCTAAGCTGGAGGACCGCACCTTGACGGCTGTCCGCGACTGCTTATTCAGTATATTCGCAGCTTCCCTCCATACCTGGAGGGCGTCTCCTCCATCCGCAACCTGAGGACGCGCCATGCCGTGCTGACGAGGGACCCATCTAACGTGACGCTATCGCTTTAAAAGAACAAATAACAGCTTAAGAAATCGGAGTTTTTCGATTTAAATAAAACATTTGATGAAGAGGGCTAGTATTGTACCAATGGCGTTACTGCAGTGACTATGACACATATTTCCAAGATTATGTAGTTCAGATTAAAGTATGTGGGTATTCTCTGTTAGTTCTGCGGTAGGAAACAGAAACCGACCAAGCAGTCACATCTTTCATGCTTATAGCTTGTAGACTAAGTCTACTTGGAACTCTGGCCACTACTGGCCTCAAATGATGGTGCTTGTGGAGCAATTGCTGGAGTTGAAGATTGGCAGGGGAAACAGAAGTACTCCGATAAACCTGCCCCAGTGCCACTTTTTCCACCACAAATTCCACATGACCTGACCCGGGCTCGAACTCGGGCCGCCGTGGTGGAAATCCGGCGAATAACCGCCTGAGCTGTGGCTATGCTTGTAGCATAGCCCGTTCAAGTTCAGCAAGGAATTATTTGTTTTGTATCTTCATCCTACACGCACTTTCCTCCTTTTTTTTTTTTTACCCTTTTCATACTTTTAACTAGTTCCCGCCCTTCTCCTCGAAAACCCCGAATTAAGTTACATTTTTATCGAGAGCGCTGTCTTCTGGCCTGGACCGCCCTGTAGTGCAGCAGAAGTTCACCTTCTACTGGACTACGTGACGTCAGACCCCCAGATCCCAGGAGATGTACGCATCGCTGTGAGAACCTCGAATCGTTCGTACGCTTTTGGCCTTCTGATGGCAAAGTTCTGAACATACGAGTAATGTACCACCTATGGAAGTATGTGAAAATTCTGCCTGAGGACACCATAACCCACCCACATCGTAAAGTGAAGGTATCCCTGTAACAGGCCGTGGAGGCCCTTAGGGTTGTGAGATGTTGAGGTTCCCATATTTTCTAGACAGTCGGCTCACAGATGTCGGTGAGGTTGTCAGCCTTAAGCGCCGGCCGCCCTTTACCCCCCCAAGAATACGAGTACTTGAAGAATATTCCTGGTACTCATTTTTATTAGAGGCTGAGTCGACCCCAGGGCCGTAGTGTGGCTGGGAGGATTAGGTCAGTTGAAAAAATCTAATGACCTCATCGGGACCTGAACCCGCGACCTTCCGGCTTGTAGCATAGTGCCTCAACCAACTACGCTACCGGTAGAAAACTTATAAATCATTTCCGATTATGTTGTACATAAGGGTCGTACAGATATTAGGGCAGTCATAACAGTGCAAATGGTGCACGCTATGTTTCTAAATTCTGGGCTCCAGACCTCTATTTACAGTACGCCCATACGATCCCCGGACCCCTGTTCTATTTGCATTCTTAGTGGTGATGAGCAAATTGCGAAATACGAAGCCCAAATTTGGGTGTAGTTTTATAGGGAGTATAAGGCCCCAAATTTTCATTCCATATTGCTGTTGTTGGAGAATACAATGGCTATGTGTTCTTCGGAAATGGAAAACAAGATGATTGGCGACTCTTGGTAATAATTTTTAAAGACGAGGGACAGGTGGGACAACCTGCAGACAGCCGACGTCGACGTCTGATCCTATGACCCTGCTACGATCCTGCTCCCTGTAGATGGATATACACTTCTGTTCGGGAGGTTTCACCATTGGGCTGTGCTTGCAGTTGTTCTTTCTCAGGTATCTTGTTCGAATGTAAACCGAGAAATGACCGACTATCCTGTTGGAGAGTTTCATGGTTTTCCCGGAACCTCCAGAGTAATGCCGCGATAGTATCTTGAAAAAACACAAATTTCTCGTGTCGCATATTGTTGTATTACCTAGCAACGAGTTGTAACACGATCCACAGAGAAGACAGCTACTCTTGTGTTTTCGCTGGGAAGTGCATGCTGAGTCGTTGCCTAACAATGAGTATATGCGTCACATATCAATAGCGTGACATGCAGTCCATAACGTGATTCTTCGCTAAAGAATAAGCCGCAAATTATATGATATATGCCCTGAGACGCTTAGTTTTCGAGATACACATCACTGTCAGATGAGATAATATACTTTCCAGCAGTATTATTTGCCACAACGATACATAGCGCATTGTTAAGTGTACTGAAGACATAGTGCACAGCAGACACCAGCTGTGATCATGCTTAAACGACGGATACCGCGGCGTGCTCTTAACTCTGGTACCTGTAGTAGTCGAGACGGTACTTCTCCACGGTAATACACGCTACGTTATCGTGGTCATCCAGACGCCAATGCGTTTCGGCTGCTGGAGTAACCTCTCCGTGAGGCAGGAAGTGAACCAACGGCGGCCCACCGGAATCCAGGTCGCCCACGTGCTGTACACACTCACGTCAATAAAGTTACCATAATTGCAGCTGTGAAACGACAGTGGAAGGGTTTTTGAAGGACTTTATGACGATTAAATATACCCATACCACTGCTCTCGGAGCGCACAACTGTTTCCAGATGTTCCTGCTCTACGGATGCAAGTTTGCAAATGGTTACATAAACACACTGAGGGATGAGTTCTTCTCTGAACAGACGAAGCATTCTTTACACGCGTGATGGTGTGTTCAAAGGCCACAACGGTCATCTTCGGACATATAATTATCCCCATGCTATACGCGAACGTGGGTATCGTAATTATTTCACAGTCAGCGTCTGGGATCTGGAATCGTCGGGGATATGGTCTTGGGCCCTTGTCTGCAACATGACATGCTGACTGCTCAACAATATAGTTATTTGCTGCAAGATATTCTAGCGGGGCTGCACGAAAATTTGCCTATAGTTACGGGGCAGTGGTTGTGGGTTCAGCACGACGGAGCTCCAGCGCAACATGGAGGAGATTTCCGGCAGTTGTTGAAAGCGACATAACCAGGAAATTGGGGTGGGTGTCCGAATATCAACTGTATGACCTCCTCGGTAGCCGGATCTTACTCCAACGGATTCTTTCCTAGCGGGACGCCTGAAGGAGCAGATATGTGCAGTCCCTAACAGAATTATCGAAGATCTCGGGGCAAGATATCAAGCAATTGTGACAAAGTTCGATTCCAACATGTCGACGCGTGTTCGAGAGAATCTTGCGCAGCACACTGCCGTCTGCCTTGAAATGGACGGAGAGCGTGTCGAAGCCCTATTGTAACTACGAGCCCTCCATGGTCTGATTATTTGACGGCAACGTGTATCTTGAAAAATAAACGTCGCAGGACATAAGTTGTACAATATTTTCGATTTTTTTCTTTAAACGGAAAATCTCAGTATGTTGAGTTAGTGTGAGAATTCTTTTCGCCTAATATATGTGTGCTTGTTGAATACTTAATTGTACACACCATGGTTGTAATAAGAACTATTTTGTAATATAATAAATAAAGTGCAGTGTAATATATATATACGTTTTATATGTGTATATAATAATGTATGGGGGCACGCGGTAGCGTAGTTGTTGAGGCACTATGCTAGAAGCCGGAAGGTCGCGGGATCGAATCTCGATGAGTTGGATATTTTCAATTTACCTAATCCTTCCAGCCGCACTATGGCCTTGGGGTCTACTCGGCCTCTAACAGAAATGAGTATCAGGGATATTCTTGGGGGTAAAGGGCGACCGACGCGTAAGGCTGACAACCTTACCGCAATCTGTGAGCCGACTGTCTAGAAAATGTGGGAACCTCAACATCTCACAACCCTATGGCCCTTCACGGCCTGTTATACAGGGATAGCTATACTTTTTTATACTTTTTATAAAATAATGTATAAGTAATTATCAGTGTGCCACCGGTCATGCTTCTCTAAGGCAATTCTGGTAGAAACAAGACCTGAAACTCGATAGTCACGTGAGTGAACTTCTCAAGGTCTGTGGCAAAGTTTGGACTTTGGGCCTGACGTATATTTACAACGTTTCGGAAGTTAGCTGTACTCCCATTTCAGGTTGCATACTGTCAGTGTATTTAGAGCGAATATTCTGTTTGGTTTCATTTTTCCGATATATTGTCTATATAAAAGTACAATGTAAGTCACAATCCGGGTATATCTTATTTATTTCCGTATGTTGATTGAATGTCGTCGAAACCCTGACCATCTTCAACGGGTGTTCCGTATTAAAGGAAACTTTACAAATCTTTTTGAACTATATAAAATATCTGAGTCCTAATTTTCCTATAAAAGATTATGTTATAATTACAGTTTTCTTTATTGCTAGTTGGGTGGGACTAAGTGCCTTGTACTGCGGCCACTTCTGACCTATTGTACCAGCCCCAGATGATAGGTGAGGGTGATTGTGGAGCAATTGGTGGAATGTAGATTGGCAGGGGAAACCGAAGTACTCGGAGAAAACCTGCCCCAGCGCCACTTTATCCACCACAAATCCCACTTGACCAGACCCGGGATCGAACCCGGGCCGCCGCGGTGGGAAGCCAGCGACTAACCGCTTGAGCTATGGCGCGGCCCTAAAATTAATGTTAGTATCTTATTCATATTGTTATGTATATGTGTTAAGTGGGTCAGTTGTCACCAGGTGGAGGGGATGGCCTTTAGATAAAGGTAGCTCTGAATTCATTAAGCAGCTGCTGACGGCCACTAACACATGCATTCTAGTTTGAGGATCGGACGTGGGCTAATATTTCACCTTAAGAAACTAGCATATATCGAGGCCGCACCATAGCTCAAGCGGTTAGTCGCTGGCTTTCCACCGCGGCGGTCCGGGTTCGAGCCCGGGTCTGATCAAGTGGGAATTGTGGTGGACAAAATGGCGCCGGGGCAGGTTTTCTCCGAGTACTTCGGTTTCCCCTGCCAATCTTCATTCCATCAAATTCTCCATCATCATAATCACCCGGGGGAAGTACAATAGACTAATCATTGGCCGCCGTGCGGAGTGGACCCACCTAGACTCCACCCCCTCCCCCAACTAAGCGAATTGGCATGTATCGAGGGATTCGGATATTGACAGATTCTTTGAACGGAGAGAAGAATATTGAAGTCTTCCGTAAAGCGACATGAAGTGAGAGTTTTGGAATCGATACGGCTGACTCAGGGTAGGACGTAATGACCGGCTTTTGTGAAAACGTAACGAGCCTTCGGTTTCATGGAAGGCGGTAAATTTTTGACGAGCTACTATCAGTTTCCCAAAAAGGACTTTGTACCATATAATTTATAATTTTTAAAATTTTATATAAACCAGTGTCATGCAACTTTAATTTTGTCGCTACTCAGAGTGCCCACTCAAAATTAGTTCATATATTTCAAAGTAAATGTCTCAGCATTTTTAGAAAACGTTCGTGTCGGTAATAGTGAACTATTTTGACACGCATCAGTGTGAACAGAGCTTAAGTGGCTGTCACTACAAATACCACTAAAATACGGCAATGTGGAATTACTTTCAGTCTCTTGTATGACAATATTCATGACTGCAGAAGCGCTTGAAAGCGTGCGTAATACCAGTCTTTCCCGAATCATAACGCTTCTTAATTGAAATAAAAGGAAAAACGTTGTTTTTTCAAAGCTAGTTCCCCAAGTAAAACGTTTCGTATATTTACCATTTTACTACGGCATAGTCTGGACGGAATATGATAGTCGATTAATCGAAGTTACAGTTTTTTAACATCCTTGTGATTAATTTTTAAAAATCAATAATTTCCATCCGGTTGTCTCTCCGGCAGGGACGTTTTTATTTACACCAAATTTTCCTGCTATGAGTTGCAAAAAACAGTGTGAGATTGCAGATGAACGGTTAATTTATATGCATGCTCGCTCAGAAATATCTGTTTTGCGATTTCAGAAAATATTTTTAATGGTGATTGCTATATTTTATCGTCTGCAGACTCTTGGCCTCACTGAAGCCAGAACAATTTTTTTGCAGGCCACACCTTTTAAAATTAGTTGCATTCCCGCAATAAAACAGCACGCCTCTCTATTTTATTTCATGGACAATGTCTATAAGTGATCCTAAAAACTGGAAATAAATCACGCCATGATCCAACATAAACACGTATACTTTTTTTTTCTTGGCACTAAAGCCCCAGTGGGCCTAGGCCTACCTCCATGAACTTATCCGTCCACTTCGGTTTTTCTAGATGTTACACATTCGGTAGGACTTCTTGGGCGGGTGATCAGCTCATCGCAAGGCCTCTACCTGTAGACAAACACAAAGAAAACGCACACAAACATCCATGCCCTGAGTGGGATTCGAACCCACGATCCCCGCTTCCGAGCGAGCGAAGACAGTGCATGCCACACGTCTACTTACCATGGTTATTACAAAATACGGAAGGGGCTACGCTACAAGCCGGAAGGTCGCGGGTTCAAGTCCCGATGAGGTCATTGGAATCTTTTTCAGTTGACCTAACCCTTCCAGCCGCACTAGGCCCTGGGGTTTACTAAGCCTCTAACACAAATGAGAACCAGGAATTAATTAAATAATTTTCCTCGGGAGTAAAGCGCGGCCGGCGCGTAAGGCTGACAACCTTACCGCCATCTTTGAGCCGATTGTCTAGATAATGTGGGACCCTTAACGTCTCACAACCCTATGGGCCTTCACGGCCTGGTACAGGGGTAGCTTTACTTACTTACTTTACGGAAGTTACGAACTTATTGTTGCCTTTGTTGCAGTACCTTTTTTATGAAGAAAATAATGAGGAAAGAAATTTATTTGGACCCGAAACCATGCATATAACATCAAAATTAACACATTTTCGGGAGTTGCCTTTTAAAGAGGAATATTTTCATTCTCATTATTGTTCTGTGGCACAGAGTAGAACGGACTTTTGGTCATTATGCAATATATACGGCATCTATTCTGCAAATATGGTAGGCCTACATTCATTCATTCATTCATTCATCGGTGAAAAAAAAAATTAGGCCTACAGGCCTACATAAAATACTTTTTTCTCTCTGATAGTAGCATGGAGAGTGTGCGTTGTGATATATAAATCACGTATGTCCACCATTATTTTGTTACTAGGCAACCATATTTGATTTTCTTTGCTCTATTTACCTGTTACAAGACTTATCACCATGCACCGTCACGGAAATAAATACGTATATTTAAAAAATGTGATGTCACATACGGCCAGAGTTTAATGATAATTGATAAATAATAATTCTGTGTTTTTGTTTCTTGCTACGCACTCTCACGTGCCAGTTACGGGATTATCACATATGTTACTTGAGAAGTTCATTAAAGATGCATGTACGAGGTTAATCAAATGAACACATTGTTACAAGCATTGTATGTGTTGTCTGTTATGTATATTTAATGCATGCGAACAGTTGGTTTCCGGTCTTTTGTTAGCAAGAAACATACTAATCTTTTTCTCATCTTGCTCCTGATAGGATTGATTTCTACGTTTCATGATCATCTTCACAGCAATTTACGGCAAAATAACCCATAAATCGTATTTTTAAGTACAAGTTTCCTATTTCACTAGCATTAGGGAAGAGTTTATTAAAGACGTTGGGGATCAGAATTGAAAATATAATTTATTCAGCCCGTTATGTTTAGAAATTATATCTCTAACACATAACAAATTCGCATAAATTGTTTGCTTAACCGGCTTTCCAACATCGACTTTCTGAACATGTGAGGTGTGTATATATTCGCTCAATGATTTGCTTTCATAGAGGAAAATTTACGATTGAAGGGTTTGATTAGTACAGTCACGGTGGCAGTACTGAGTAATAAAAATAAAAAAAAAATTCCTCCGTTCGCTATATGGTCGTAAAATAACATGATGATTAGGCAACTGATCATGACAATGGATGCTGTGGGTAGCATAACATAAGTTTATAGCCAGGCGTTCAAGCAATATTATTGGTTTCCCTCATGAATTTGACAAGCTGTAATGTTTGTGTTAGTGGGAGGAGTATTTATGAAGTGAACTTCTGAGATGGGCTCAAGTGCCATGATATACCTACCAAGTTTCATGACGATTGTTTGAGGCATTCAAATAATATTAAGGTTATTACTATAAAAAATTGAGGGTCTGCAGTGTTGGTATCATTGATGGGAAGGATTTACGATACTTTTAGACGACTTCAAGAGGCATGCTATACACACAAGTTTCATGAAGATCGGTATAGGCGTTCAAGCATTATTAAGTTTTTGTCTCAGCTGTTTGAGAGGCTGTAATGTTGGTATTACTGATGCAAGGGATTTCTGAAGTACGTCGCTCAGAATGATGCAGGTAGCATGATATAACATACTAAGTTTCATGACGGTCGGTTACTGGGCTCAAGTAATATTAAAGCTCTTACCTCAACAGCCTGAGAGGCTGTAGTGTTGGCAAGGATTTATGAATTATTCCGTAGAGATGGCTTTAGGTGGAATGATATATATGCCAGGGTTCATAAAGGTCTGTTCTTACGTACACACACATAATATATACATACATAGACGCACAAACTAGAAGGTTCTGTCATAAACCTTCTTTTATTTTTTCAAAATAAGGAAAGTGAAATTAAAGTTGTCCTCGTGCTTAACTAGTTAAGCGCTATGCCATGAAGGCCTGTGGAGGGGTGGAGGTAAAGACCTACGTATTCTTGACCTCGGCAGTTGTTTGAGATGAGTGTCAACTTCACGCCCAGGCCGCTTTACTCCAGGAGGAGAGCCCCTGAAACCATTGGATAAGAGGCTGGATGGGACCCAGAACCGGTCTGGATGACGTGGATAGGAGAGAAATATCGCCCCTACCTGGACTCGAACTCCGACCTCTTGGCTGTACAGCCCGTAACCAGTCTCTTTGCAGACTGTTCTGTCTCGGCTCTACAAATAAGAGAAGCAGGCAAATAAAATAATTGCTTTTGAAACAGACGGAATTTGTTTGTCGTAGTCTGAACACCAAAAATTGTTCTTGAAATTAAGACTAAAAATTTGGCTAAAATAGTAAACCAACCGCTTGCAGAATTATAGTCACACAATTCGGCTGATCATTGTGGCCGAGTGGATAGTACTACTGCTTCGTGTTCAGGATGTTCCGGGTTCGAGCCTCGGCTCGGGGATCGTATATCCTGACTGAGGCTTTTTGGTGTTTATGTTCAGTTCCTCCCGGGTATTACGTTACATCAGTCATTACCGCTTCATTTGACTTATAATCCTTTCTAGTTAATAATGCATTAAAATTGCTGTTGTTCGGCGCTGTACAATATTTGATATTAACATCTCCGTAAAATCAATATATAGGTAATCGGATTAGCAATTCAGTTAAATGTATTACTGCTGTAATTATCATCCTGCACTGAGATATTTGGAAGGTTCATCTATTGTGCATTCTTATGGATCAATTACATTATTTCCCGTCTTTACATGCTTGTAGACGTGGCAACATTTGGTAGAATCTTTTGGTGCATGAGGTTACAGGTCTTCGCGTCTGTTTCCCTGGATGACGAGTGACAGAAATGAAGGTTACGTTTCGTGCAACGACAGATGTGCGGGCCTACTAACCCTTTAATATAAAACACAGTGGTAAATATGTGTAGATGTACTGCCTGCTTTAAGGGGGCTCCTACACGTACGAGTCTGGCTCGCGAGTCCGACTCGGCTCGGTTTCCAATGAGCCAAACTCGTCCGTGTGTGGGTCACCACGCTCATACGTGTATGGTGAAATTAATCCGAGCCCTGCTCCTTGCCGAGCCAGAATCGTACGTGTATGGGCCGCCTAACACTCAAACTCACAGCAGATGTATTTGTAGGTTTGGGTTTATTCTCAGCATTAATTGCTGGGTCTTTGTTTGTAGAGGTGCAGTTCATTTTCTGTGCAGTGATATTCAGGCGAAGCTAAAAGTTAAGTGGCAATTTTTCTTTTTACAGCCAGGTTAGTGAGCACTGCTCAGGTACTAGACAACTTTCATGCAGGAAATGACGTACCCGGGCATCGGCGGTTTGATCCCCCTTTCTATTTCACCTCTTCCCCTGGCCAATCCTCTTCATTTTGTAAAAAGTATCGTTCTTTCTTACCCAGAAATGAAGATTCTCCCACTTCTCATGCATCAAAGAGTTATAGATTTCTGAAGAAAATCGTTATACTGGGAATTCATCATTCCACGAATTTAATTACTGAGACTTGCAGTAAGGAGAGGCCGGAACAAGACGTAGGCAACATTTCAATCTGCACCCAGGGAAGCGATGCCGGTACTCCAGGCAACAGAAGGTGCACACGTTCAACTGATTACTGTATTAATAGGTCATTCGGTGTGAAAGTTACGCACAAACTGCTCTTCTCTACTCTTACCAACATAATAGTTACCACTGAGTGGGTGGCACTCCTGTTGGGTATTCGGAATGTCCAGGTTTCAGATTTTATTTCAGTGCTTTTGTGGTTTTACTCAGCCCCTCGAAGAAAATTCCGGTGTAGTACATTAAATATGACCACGATCGTTTCCTTTCACTTCATTTCCAACAATTGGACCAGTCGTTAAATCAAGTACAACAGTATATAGAGGGTTAGGAAGTCTGAAGACAACGTAACTTGTGGGTTTAATTAAGAGCTATCGTAGAGCGTATAGTAACTTAGATTAATGGTGCTTACATATCCATAAAGTGGATTAGGGGAATCAGCGAAGTAACTGGAAACAGATTGGACTATCCAGTTACGATTTGTGGCAGGGGTAGAAATTTATATATTCGCCATCACGCCTTGTCCGTCCCTGAGGCCACTCAGCCTCATGTCAATCGATGTCGCAGTTAAAGCGGCCAGAACTACTGGCTTCCAACTAATGTCAAGCGTAATGCATGGAGCTTTAGCTCTATTTTTCCGTATGTTTTCTTGGCTTGGCGCTTAAGAAAGGGGATAATTTTATCTTATGACAACTACTTGGATCGGTTAGCTAATATGGTACTTGATAAATGAATTGGATTCCCTGTTTATTTATAAACATTCTGCCAATTTGTAAAACACGTAATGTCGGAGGAATAATGACTGAAAGACTCAGTCCTTCCGAAACGTCCGTGTATATTTTTGGAATACACAACATTACATCCCAGAAGACAGAACACTTCTTATTCACCGCTGACGGAACCTCAAACTCAACATATTGAATGTGTTTCTTTCCTTCGTATTCACAATATCTTCTACTGTTCAAGTTATCCGTGCAGATGTATCCTCGCATATGTCACTTAATCTGTTCATTCATTCATTCATTCATTATTGGAGGGGGTGGGTTTACCCATGCACCGCGACCAGTTGTTGATCTATTGAAGGTCCCCCTTTGATATTCTGCCAGTCGCCATACCCTTCCGGTACTGGTGCTCGCTATCAGCCCCGTTTAGCCAGCGACTTTGGCCCCTCTACTGGCAGTGGTACCCGATATTTCCCCCATCTACCTTAGGCATTGGAAACTACTTGGGCGGGAAACTTTTTACCTGATTTTGCTCAGAGGATCTTTTACGTGCCGTAAATCTACGACACGGGACCCACGGCTTAAAGTTCCTCCCGAAGGACTTGTTCCCTGAATTTTTCCGCCCTTAAAAATTCCACGACCTCCGCCGGGTTTGAACCCGCGTACCTTGAGTTAATCTGTTAGACATACCGAAGATTTCCTAGGATGGGATATCCGATCCTCTCTATCTTGTTACATAAGGCCCCGAATGGGGTTCAGACTTTGATCCCAGTGATGGAAGAAAGTGCATACCCTTAGACCGCACAACAATTATTTCCATGTATACAGACACATCTCAGACCTATATGAATGCTTACATAAATAAAAGAAGACAAGGGTAGGCAACTATTCTGGAGAATATCGTTATTTTCTCGACCCTTATATGATGTAGTGTAGTGTAGTGTAGTGTAGTGTAATGCCATATTGATCGGCACGTCGTTTTTTTATTGCTAGTGGGTTGGGACTAAGTCCCTTGTACTGCGGCCACTTCTGGTCTATTGTACCAGCCCCAGATGATAGGTGAGGGTGATTGTGGTGCAATTGCTGGAATGAAGATTGGCAGGGGAAACCGAAGTACTCGGAGAAAACCTGCCCCAGCGCTACTTTGTCCACCACAAATCCCACTTGACCAGACCCGGGATCGAACCATGGCCGCCGCGATGGGAAGTCAGTGACTAACCACTTGAGCTATGGCGCGGCCTCGGTACGTCGTTTCTAGGACTTTATGTTATCAAGGGGGGACTATGAAGATTGCCGTGTGTTTGGCTGTGGCGTTTTGTAGTTTGCTTAATGTTTACCAGCATAATGGAGGAACCTGCTACTTCAATTTATGAGATCATTCTTACGATGAAGATGGAAGGTTTCTGCGGAATGTTGGAAAGTATCTACTGAACTACACGACGTCAGATCATATAAGGCAGTGATATTCATCATATCGTTTAACTTCGTGTTACACAGTAAGTATTTTATTTTACGTGAGAGCTGGAACATGTTACAGCTCACTTACTTCTGAAGGAGTGTTTCTAAGCTAAAGAAGTTGAAAACCTGTAGGGTGCAGGATCATGTTGAAATACGAACCTGACTTCATTTCAGATCCTCCCAGTGACAGGTGAATATTTATATTGCAGACGTTGTATAAATAGAAGTTTCCGAACGTCATACCTCTCTGTGTACACAAGCTAATCGTATAATTGCCGTGTCTGTAAATATTTCACGCTACAAGACACACTTAATACATCACCGAGGCCTGTGTGTGTCATGTAAATGGCTCGACAGCGTTAACTCAACTCAATACTCGTTTCCTTCCTATTAGTGAAATAAGACAGACTGAACCGAACGATGAATACAAGACTTAGTAATGACAAAGTGAGGTTATGTCATGTGTTTAGGGTGTTGCTCTTGATGCTCGTATTTAAATTTATGTTGAAAGTCGGCAATTTTTTTCTTGTAAGATTTGAGGCTTTCACGGCGGTGACTATGAAGAAAGCAGTCTTCTGGGATTTGGCACCGTGTATATGTGGTGTTAACCGACGTTTCGGAGGAACGTATCGCCTCCATCTTCAGCACAGCACAACTTACAGCACAGTCTGCTTTTACCGGTTCTCACGGTCTCTTCGCTTGCAGATTTCTTATATTTTTTCTTCTACCCTGAAGATGGAGGCGATACGTTCCTCCGAAACGTCGGTTAACACCACATATACACGGTGCCAAATCCCAGAAGACTGCTTTCTTCAATTTTTTTCTTCATTGTCGCATAATTTACCGCATAAGAAGGGGTACAAATGTTATGTTTTGTGTTATTATCCATCATCTTGTCTCTGTCTAAAAACCGTCATGTTTATTTTTCAAATCACAACGTTTCGGAGACTAGATTCTGTCTCCGTCTTCAGGTAAAACCTACTCAGTTGGAACCAATCGATAGAGCTAATCCCTATCTCCGGACAGCTATTCCAGTTTCAAGAAGGGGTACATAGATCAAGCAACAACACAAACCGCCTGCGAGAGCTAAGAAAATATTCAATTATCGAAACTCCACACGTATGAAGCCTTGTACCAAAGAAGTATCTCGAATGAAGTCACAAAACGTTGTGTTTTGAAAAATAAGCAGGATGGTTTTTAGGCAGAGACAAGACGATGGATAATGTCACAAAACATAATATTTGTAGCAATGTACCATCGTCATAAACTTTTAGATCTTATAAGAAGGGGTCAGGATAGAAACAAGGCCTTCCCTCTTTTTACTGAATTTCTTATTCCGATTGCATCATTGTCATAGACTGGGCATTCCTGATACTTCAGACTTGATTAATTAACTTTTCCTTTAATATCTTCTGCAACCATTTTATTGAAGTATTTATAATACGGATGAAGCATTAAATATGGATGGGATGTGGAGTTTCAGGAGAAACAATGTTCTGTACTCTACCAAAACATAAACCACTTTCGGTTATCATTTCTATAGAAATTCTTCCGTATTTCCTTTATCATTTGAACTTTGTACAGCGGCGCTTTCAGAAACTCGAATAATGTGGCGCCAAATGATTGTATAATTGTAGGTAATGAATTCGGAAGGATGTGGTTTAGTGGTTAGAGTTTCTGGCGGTGAGTATTAAGATTGTGTGTCCTTCTAGTATGGTAGATAGGTACTAGCATTTCGGAGGAACCTGAGGGCTTTTTCATCAGGGCAGAACTATTGGTGCTAAGAATAGCAGTTAGACTTCTAGGCCCACACTTAAAATAGCTTAGTGGGCCAGGCGTTTTGAAGACACACAGCACTTGCTTCCTTGTAATAATACGGATCAGTTCGCCGTCTCAAGTGTCGATAATTGAGCGAGCAACACGTGACATGAACCCTGGGAGTCAGTAGAGGGGCGTTCAGGCTACGTGGGTCTAGCTGCCATAGATATGACAGGACCCCCTGAATGGTCCGAATCGTGTTTTACAACCGACACCCTGCAGGTTCGTATCAGGCCAATTGGATCCTAAAGCGACCTTCCGGCTGGCGCCTCGCTGGTGGACTCGCAATAAACTGGGCAGAAACCTTATTATTCATATTCTCTGGGGAAGAAGATTACTTGAGTTTCTTACGGCAGAGCTTAAGTGTCTTAAAATAGTATAAGATACTGAATGAAAGAACGAAACAAAATAATTTTGTATGTTTGCATCTCACTTGCGTTCTAATTACTTAATTATGGAGCTGAACCCTTCTTGAGGAGAAGCCAATTCTGCAGCTACTCAAGAATTTCCCAGCATTTTATTGACCCCGAAGGTTCAGTATCGTGTTCACAAGAGCCCTCCACTGGTCCCTATCCTAAGCCAGATCAATCCAATCTATGCTATCACTTCCTATCTCTCTAAGAGCCATTTTAATATTGTTCACCCTCCTGCGACTTGGTCTTCCCAGTGGTCTCTTTTCTTCTGGCTTTCCCACCAATATCCTATATGCATTCCGCTTCGCCCCCATTCGTGCTATATGCCCTGCCCACCTCATCCTCCTTGACTTGATCATTCTAATTATACTTGGAGAAGAGTACAAGTTATGAAGCTCCTCATTATGCAGTTTTCTCCAACCTCCTGTCACTTCATCCATCTTCGGTCCAAATATTCCCCTCAGCACCCTGTTCTCAAACACCTTCAGTCTGTGTTCCTCCCTTAAAGTCAGAGACCAGGTTACGATGCATAATTGAAATGCATCGTGTGAGAGACGAACGAGTGTGTACGTGGTTATTATGGAAATAAAATATATATTTTTAAATTTTAAATCCTGTTTTATGTGGCAGTTATTAATCTTTGGGTTTCAACATCTTAAGAAAGACTTTCTTACACACGGTTACTCAAGAAGTCTGACGCAAACTTACTGTCCAGAAGTCTAAAAACTAGTTTCACTCGACTCGTTAAGGATGACGCATAAAACGTTGCAGGCCTTAGTGTTGCAAGGGTCTCCCTGGGTACAAGAATTAAACACCGAATAAAACTTTGACAGGATAATCAGCTTCAGGATTTAGTCGAGGAATTTTCCAGTTGCGTGTCAGTCGTTTTGTCACGGTGCGTAACTTGTTTATAAGCAAGAAGTTTGAAAAGACACATTTGAATGGACTTTATATATTTTCCCGAAATCGTCTTTAGTATTTGGCATTTCTCATTTTACCTTGATATTAATTTATTATAGATTATATTTATTAAAGTTAATCATGCTATTTAGCAGTGCGCACCGTCCACAGATTTTTGTCTTTATTTCCAATAAGAATTTTCACTCAAACGTATGAAGTAATTTCGAAGAGAAACTTGCCCACAGGTAGACATCTCCGAATCATTAATTAATTTTATTCACTGTACTTGATCAGTAGGATGGGATGATATGTATTGGATTGATCTGGCTCAGGATAGGGACCAGTGGAGGGATCTTGTGAACACGATAATGAACCTTCAGGTACCATAAAATGCTGGGAAATTCTTGAGTAGCTGCAGAATTTGTGGCTCCTCCAGAATGGCTCAGCTCCATTAGTAAGTATTTGAACGTATTAATGGACTCCTTGGAGAAGAGTCATTCTTCAAAAGCTGACCACGAAGTTTTCATTTTGTTGAACCCAAAGATTCGTAAGAGACTGCCACTGAATCCTACCCTGAGCCAGGTTGGTTGAATTCAGATCATCACACCTAATTCTTAAAGATAATGTTAATATTATCTTCCTGCCTACTCATAGGTCTACAAAACAATCTTGTCCCTTCAAGATTTCCAGTCACAGTTTTGTATTTCATTCCCTTTAGGTACAAATATTTTCCTCAAACCACCTCTGTGGTCGAGTGGTCAGAGTTCCTGGCTACAGATCCAGAGGTCCGGGTTCGATTCCTGGCTCTACCATATTTTTTCTTGGAAGTAGTGGGTCTGGAACGGGGTCCACTCAGCCTCGTGATGATAATTGAGGAGTTATTTCAAGGAAATAGCGGCTCCGGTCTAGAAAACCGAAATTAAAGCCCGGGGGGTCCGTTGCGCTGACCACGCGACACCCTCTATCCGCAAAAGTTGGTACTGACTTCGCCGACAAGCGGCGGTCGCTCGGTTGGTATAGTTCGCTTGCGGACTAAAATCACGGAGTTAGTATTTGTTTTGTTTTATTATTCTCAAAATTCTGTCCTAAGACGCTTGTTTTCTGTGGTGAGAGATCAATTTCCAGATTGCATTGCTGTGTGCAGTGAGCGAGCAATCTGTTGTCGAACCAAAGTTCTCCCAGTCTCCGTGACCCCGCTCATCTTCCCCGGGCTCCCGCTACTGCATCTCTTCTCAAATTTACAGCTTGTATTCGTCTACCTGACCAACAAGGCTTCATGTCTTTCTTAATAAATGAGAGGTGTGATTTTAGGTCATAAACTGACTACATCAGTCAGGGGGCCTGATTTTTGTTGGCATACCGCATCTGGTAGTTACGCCATTGAGAATTCTGTGCCAAAAGTCAGCGCCTGTAGCGGTGACCGTCCGAGGGTCGATGGTATGGTGGGAGGTAGCTGTTTGCTACTTTCTGCGCTGGCATTGGTTTTATACTGCCCATGTTCTTGCGTCATCCTGCTGCAGTCCTACGTTGTGATTTAAAAATCACGCTCACTAATATTAATTATGCATCTAACCACTAAAATTTATACATAGTAGATTAACTGGCGTGTGAACTGTATACGTGAACAGTAATTCCCTGTGCTTATGAAGCAATGATGGTCTAAAGACATTCGGAACTGCGACTTTAAAATGAAGACGAAATATATTACTTAGGAAATTCACTTCAGATTCTGGGTAATTAAATATTCAAAGATGTTTTCCACAATTCAGTCGACAGATATGCAAACCTTGGTGCTTTTTTCGTGCTACTTTCTTGTTTCGCTTATTTTACTACCCTGAAGATGGAGGTGACATGTTCCTCCAAAACTTATGTTCTCTTTCAAGGTGCTACAGGGCGTTATGTTCCAGAAGGCTGAATTCTTCTAGTGCAATGAAGTTTCATTAATTTATCGCCAGGCCTGTCTTAACTGCCTATGATTTTGTCCGCTTGTTTTCATGTCTATACATATTCATAAGCCGGTCTCCCCTTTAACGAATTTTCGCAAGAATTTAGAATTCACAGTAAAATTGAAAGTTCGAGTTATGATTACTGTTCCCTTGGGTATAATGCTATTTATTTGTACGTAGGCCTGTAAAATTATCAGGATGGTACGTGTAAAACAGAAATAATAATAAAAAAACAGCGAGCCAAAAAAAAACTCACTTTCATTCCTCGTAAAATCGAGTAAGAATTCCGAAAAGGAAACCAATAAGAAGACCAGATAAATCGAAATTAATTCCCTTACGCGGCAACGGCAAATCAGCTTAAGGGTTTGATTTGTTGCATTCTGGTCCGTCACACTACTAAGTTTACAATTAAGTTTATTTCAGTTCAATGTGACATATAATGCGTTTACCACTTCAGCACTTAATTACCTAACATGTTTCGATTCTTAATGAATCATCATTGGAGGTATACCGCTACGATCAGGAATCCACCAGTCGGGCGGCGGTCCTGTTTGCCACATGAGGCCTGGCGTTGTCATGGAGGAGAACCGCATCGTCCACGAGAATCCCCGGGCGCGACTGCACTCATTCGGATGGGAGATGATGGAGCATACACCGTATAGTCCAGACCTCGCCCCCAGTGATTACCACGTGTTCGGTCCACTGAAGAAGTTCCTGACAGGCCAGAGGTTCATTTCCGACGACGACGCGAAAACCGCTGTCCGGCGGTGGTTCCGCGCTCAACCGGCCGAATTCTACAACAGCGGCATCTCCAAGCTAGTGGTGCGATGGGACAAGTGCCTGAATCGGGTTGGTGACTATATGGAAAAATAGTCAAAGGTACTTAGAACACTGCCTGTATTTTGATTTCCCTGTATGTGTATTATTGTGGCTGAAAACAAAATAGGGGCAAAGACTTTTCGATTTGCCTTCGTATATTCTACTGAAAGGTGTCCAGAAACAAGAATTTATTGATTTTATAAGGATTGTTCATTGTTTTTGTTTTCCTGTTGTCACAGAGCCATATGACACTAGTTCACCGTCAGACTCATAGGACATCAAGGCTTGGTCAGAATACCATAACGTACAAGGTGATTCATTCCACTGACTCTCCCAACACACTATATTAACTTGATCAGACATGTTTAGGGTCTTTAAAGCACAGCGGTTTCTATACATACCACCAGCCTTTTCCCCACAATGCATTTATTGGTTTCGTATAAACTTAGGCTATTTTCCAAAACAGCATTAACTGATTCATCTTTGTAACGGGAGTACAGTGTGATTTCTATGAGGGATAAATTAAATTTTTATTATTATTTAATTTCAGGTTATAATCATTAACTCTAAATAAAACGTGTTTTAATACATGTCGGTAACGACAAAAACAGACACTTATACAAGGGAGCTGAGGCCGTGCTATAGCTCAAGCGGTTAGTCACCGGCTTCCCACTGTGGCGACTCGGGTTCGAGCCCGTGTCAGGTCATGGGATTTGTGGCAGACAAAGTGGCACTGTGATATTTCTTTTTCCGAATACTACGGTTTCCCTGTGCCCATTTTCACTCCACCGACTGCTCCACTCATCTATCGTCTGGGGCTGGTACAATAGACCAAACTGTGGCAGAAGTGCCAAGTGGACTCAGTCTCACCCCATCCCAAGAAATGAGTTGTGTTAACTCAGTAGCGGAAGTGACTCGCTGAGACCAAACTCCCAGCAGGGACAGGAGTTTTATCTACTCCATCGTGTCCGTACCAGCTCTGCCGGCCACCCAGACAAGTATCCAAAGGACACCGTTGCCCGAGGTCAAAGCGACCGCAACGTGAATATAATAACTGATTTCTGTCCAAAGTCATGTCAGGAGAAGAACGATCATAATTCTCCCACATCCATTTGTCTAACACCTATTTCCTCTCTGCGTTCCTTTTCCCACACAGACCAATTTCCTCCCCCCCTCTCTCTCCTGTCAGTTTGTTGTTGGTGTTAACTGAGGGATGGTGTGCAATGTAGGTAGGGTGAGGAGTAGGCCATCGATTTGAATCAATACCATCTGTGTTCATTCTTTTTTTTTGTCCTTGGCACTACAGCCCCAGTGGGCCTAGGCCTACCTCCATGAACTTCTCCGTTCACTTCGGTTTTTCTAGATCTTACTCATTCGGTAGGTCTCCTTGGGCGGGTGATCAGCTCGTCGCAAGGCCTCTNGTGACCGGCAGTGTATAAGAATAATATATAAGAATTCAGTTCGTACCTCACAGGAAACAGATCCGAACCCACGATCCCGGCTTCCGAGCGAGCGAAGACAGCGCATGCCTTAGACCGCTCGGCTACCGTGATCGGCGTGTTCATTCTTTCCCTGACCCATATACCCTTATAGTACTGAGATTTAAATTCCATGGGCTTTCCTGTTCACTCCACCCTACGTCTGCAGGTTTTGTGAGTTGTTTTACGATTCTGTCAATGTATAGACTATATATAGCGTGGAATTGTGGGATGGTTGATGAAATTTAGTAGGCGAGTATTCGGAAGAAAATAGTCATAGCTTAATCGAGGAACTATCCCAGATTTTGCTTAGAGAGACTGATAAAATCCTCAGTCAGGATACTCCTTGTAAGTGCCAAGTTTCGAAGCGAACACCTCCTGAATAGGGATGCAGAGCTTTACCGCTACGCGTCAGTTTGCTCTTTAGCTTCTTCGCTGTTTTACTTCCTACAGCACGCCAAAGGCAAGGGTTAGAGGTTTACGGATACAAGTGAGGATTCTAAAATCAAGAGACTGGTGGTACACGTATCAGCTTGATAGCTTCGGTGTTTAAACACAACGGATTTTATTCAAATTCCCGTGTATTATCTTCCTTAGGTTTTATTTTCATTTCCATAAGATTTCTCAGGTGGGACCACAGGAGAGATACAGAAGTCTAACCGTCCAAGTCATTTATTCTGTTTTTATTTCTATGACAGCGAATCAGAAATAACACGAGTTCTTGAGAGCGTTTGTATATCTCCCACCCCTAATCTAACGCAATTTTAAAATCACTAAAATCCAGGAAATGTTTTACACGACGCTGCACTCTCGTGTAGGCATACCGCTGCGTGGTATGGGAGTGTCGGTGATTGCGTGGGTGTGCGCGTTTGCCGGTCGCCTTTCTCTTGTAGCCTATTTATATTACTTTTACTTACGTTCCACTGCCTCTTAGAATCATGCTTCCACTGAGCAACTTCGTGCTAATTCTTACGGCTGGATTAATTTCGTACTTTTATAAAACTGTATCTATCCTGTTATTACTTATTGTTTGCTATTAACTCAGGCCAAAATATTTTCCACAGAATTGTAAAATATCGTAACAATTTTATAAGAAGATTTGTACTTTTTTAAATTAAAAGTATTAAAGTAAGTAAAGGTATCCCTGTAACAGGCGGTGGAGGCCCAT
Organism: Cryptotermes secundus; assembly: GCF_002891405.2. NCBI lineage: Eukaryota > Metazoa > Arthropoda > Insecta > Blattodea > Kalotermitidae > Cryptotermes > Cryptotermes secundus. The sequence goes on along the minus strand of NW_019722435.1, from coordinate 198,895 downwards.
AGGTTTGTGAGACGTTGTGGCTCCCACATTTTCTCTAGACAGCCGGCTCATAGATGGCGGTAAGCTTGTCAGCCCTACGCGCCCGCCGCACTTTACCCCCCAAAATATTCCCGGTACTCATTTCTGTCAGAGGCTCACTCGACCTCAGGGCCATAGTGCGGCTAGAAGGATTAGGTCAATTGAAAAAATCAATGATCTCATCGGGATTCGATTCCGCGACTTTCCGGCTTGTAGCATAATGCAATTAAAAGCTTTAGGGCAATCAAAACAGTTATGTTGAGATGGGCGGAGCATGCAGCAAGCATGGGGCAGATCAAAATCTGGACGGAAGAAATTACCAACGAAGACAAAAGCGTGAGTGGGACAGTGACAGCAAATTGGACATTAATGGAAGTGTGGACAGGGGTCGGTTGGCTCAGTGTGGTCCAGTTATGAGCTATTTTGAGTAAATTTGCGAACCTTCGGGTCCCATAAAAGGAAGGATTCTTTTTTTCACCAGATGAGCGAATATCGTCTCCTCGAGAGAGATGATACTCCATTGAGTTACTTGTACATGTTACTTTGTAATTTTATTGCATTAAGCCACACACAAGCTTCTTGTGACAGGAAATATTTATATTTTGTAATATCTGTACGTAAGGTCTGGGGTAAGTGTAATCTACTCCAAGCATACTTAGAATGATATAGTCAAGGAGAATGAGATGAACAGGTTATGTAGCACGCATGAGTGTCAAGATGAATGTATATAGGATTTTGGTGGGAAAGCCAAAAGCGATTACTATGAATATTTAGATGTACGTGAGACAATAATATTAAAAAAGGATCTTAGAGAGAGAAGATAGGGCGGTATGGACGGAATTGATCTGGTTTAGGATAGAGACAAGTGGGGGGCTCTTGTGAACACGGGAATGAACCTTCGGGTTCCATAAAATTTTTGGAAATTAATGAGAAGTTGAGCGACTGATAGCATTTCAAGAAGTCTCCATGGAGTCAGTTAGTTGTCTGATGAAACAAGGCGTTGTGTTACATAACTTGATTTCGAACCTGAATTTCCTTATCAGCAGACAACTCTTTTATTTATCGCTTAATTTCACATTAATACACACTTTGATACAAAAGTAAACGTGCTCTCAAATTGTAGGTTTATATTTCGCTTACGATACCTGCGTGGTTCAGCCTTCAAATGTTTATGGTACCATAGGAGCGTGCAAATCTAGACTAAGAGTTCTGTAGTTCCAGAACCGTCATACAGCTCAGTCCTTTAGTTTGAATTGAATTATAACTGTCCATAGGGGTAGCATTTTGTTCAGTAGACTTAAACCTTAAACTCACTTGCCTGAATTAACATATAACTCGCGGTTCACAGTTTCGAAGATTTTTTGACTAGAGATTTCATTTGTTCAATTTAGTTCATTAGTTACTCTCTAAATATCGGTGTGAAACTTGGTCTCTGACATTAAGGGAGGAACATAGACTGAGGGTGTTTGAGGACAAGGTGTTGAGAATATTTGGACCGAAGAGAGATGAAGTGACAGGAGGTTGGAGAAAACTGCATAATGAGGAGCTTCATAACTTGTACTCTTCTCCAAACATAATTAGAATGATCAAGTCAAGAAGGATGAGATGGGCAGGGCATGTAGCACGAATGGGGGAGACGAGGAATGCATATATGATATTGACGGAAATCCAAAAGGAAAGAGGCCACTAGGAAGAACAAGACGTAGATAGGTGGACTTTATTGAAATGGATCTTAGAGATAGGATGGGATGGTGTGAATTGGATTTATCTGGCTCAGGTTAGGGACCAGTAGAGGGCTCTTGTGAGCACGGTAATGAACTTTCGGGTTCCATAAAATTCTGGGAAATTCTTGAGTAGCTGCAGAATTGGCAGCTCCTCAAGAAGGGCTTAGCTCCATAAGTAAGTAAGGAAGTAAGTTACTCTCTAAAACTGAATAGTAAATATAATTTCCCTCGCTCATATTATTATTGTACATTGTGCTGAAAATGCTTTCTGCTGCCACGTCCAGAACAGCTCTGGGTCCATCCAGCCTCCTATCCAATCAGTGCTGGCGACTTCCTTCCTAAGGATAAAGCGTTCGGAGCATGAAGCTATCCTCCATCTAGTAAAAGTAAAGTAAAGCTATCCCTGCAACAGGCCGTGAAGGCCAATAGGCTTGTGAGACGTTGAGGGTCCCACATTATCTAGGCAATCGGCTCAAAGATGGCGGTAAGGTTGTCAGCCTTACGCGCCGGCCGCGCTTTACTCCCCAGGAAAATTATTTAATCAATTCCTGGTACTCATTTCTGTTAGAGGCTGAGTAAACCCCAGGGCCTAGTGCGCCTGGAAGGATTAGGTCAACTGAAAAATCCAGTGACCTCATCGGGACTTGAACCCTCGGCCTTCCGGCTTGTAGCATAGCTCCTCAAACGCATAGAGCTATACTTTCCCGTACACATCTCATTGGAGTAGGGACAGCTTTATCTTTAATAAGACGTGCATTATTTAAGAGATTATCAACACGTAAATTAAGGATTCATCGTTAAATTGTTAAATTCTGAGATTTCTGATCTGCTTTTTCGTTCATTACTATAAGCTAAAGGCTCATGAAAATCGATAATTTCGTTCAAACGTTGCTGAAGTGGACGCTAGACAGATAATGAATTGCAGATTATAATGTCATAAAATTATCTTGCAAGAAGTAAACGGAAAGCAGTTGGGGCAGCCCACAGGCTGAGATATGCTGCTCTCATGAGAATTTATGTTAGCTAACAGCTTGAAGAAACTGGCACAGTGACAAGTGTAGCTGTCAGCTGCATAACTAGGACGGTATTTGAATTATTCCAATAGTTACCTTTCATCCAGTTTTACCTGATTGCAAAACCTACGTTGATTTATTACATGCCACGTGTATTCACAGGTTAGAGTGATCACACTCGATACTGTACAATTCTAAACTTGTCTCATTATCATAGCAGAAATAAACGAAATGAGAATAATTACTATTTTATCAGCTGCTTTTACAAGTGGCTGGAGCTCTGAGTAATAAACTGCCATGTGCGCAGATTACAAGCAGGGCAACAGCTTGGCAACTGAAGGCTTTGAATGTAAATATAATTTCATGTTCCAAATAAGTAAGCATCTAAGCATTTAATATTATCCGGCTGCAATACACAATGAGATTTCGAATTCCTCCAACTTACTTTGGCTACGGAAAACAGGAATCTGTAACACGATCTGTCGAGACAAGTGATTTAGGGAGAGTCTTCTTTATTTATAAGTAGAAAAATAAGAAATAAATAGCTGGAAAGAAGTATCTAGGAATTTATGTTCAGAACACTCTTATACATTGCAAACACGTATGTGTAATTTATGTTCTAACACTGAAAACAATAGGTCTGTATTGAAGTGCTTTGAAACTAATTCGAAGAATGGATTATTTTAACAAACAGCTTTCAAATTAGGCTCTTTAAAAGTGATTTAGTTAGGCTCAGAATTCTGATCAGTGTGTACACAAGGTTTCATATACAAGCCAGAGTATATTGTGACAGTGCATTTGTATTCTCACCTCCCGTATAGTTGACCGATATTGCAGCCTTGAGGTGTGTGCAAGAAGGGATGGAAATATGTCACAGGTTGAAAATTTATTGCTTATGAAAAAATGGCTTCAATCATTTAAGAATTAATTTGCATATTCATTTTTCGCACATTATGGATACAAAGTTCATGATTTGTGTACATGCAAGTTACTTCATTGTGCTTGCTAAATAGGATCACAATTTTCTTGAAATAGACTACCATACTGTGAGATTTTTTTTTTAAATTCGCTTAGTTGGGGGTGGAGTCCAACTGGGTCCACTCGGCACGGCGGCCACTGAGTGGCCTATTGTAGCCTGCCCCGGATGATTATGATGATGGAGAATTTGGTGGAATAAAGATTGGCAGGGGAAACCGAAGTACTCGGAGACAACCCGCCCCAGCACCACTTTGTCCACCACAAATCCAATTTGACCAGACCCGGGATCGAACCCGGGCCGCCATAGTCGGAAGCCAGCGACTAACCGTTTGAGCTAAGGCGCGGCCTTACTGCGAGATTTAGTGTCGATTCTATACAAGAGTGTTTCAGTATATTGTCACATATCCTGGTAACGCGACAAGTAATTAATGGGTTCTCTGGATTAATGAATCGATTTATTGGACAATCACCAGTTGCAACTACAAATGCTTACAACGCTTCAAAAGTTAACTGGAACGATAACACACAAAGTCTTCAACACGTCCATTCTCACATGCTTCCTGTACGAGTCCGGTGAGCTGGTCTGTATCCAAATTCTTCTCTTCTGCCTTGTTCTCGGACTGGGCTTCTGCTACTCGGTAGGGCTCTCCAGTATCTGTCTCTTCTCTTCTACATTTCGCATTCCTCCGTATTCTGGTCAGTTCTCCTGACCTAAGCTGGCTTCACGCCGACCGGATATGGAACACTCCTTGCAACGGTACACTTCTTTGTTGTCACCGAAACGTGTCTTTCCTTGCCGTGTGAACAGTCTTTACCTATCCGCTGCAAAGGAAAGATCTCTGTACGAGTTGCCTAACATCGATATGTCTGTCATAACTTCGGAGACGTGTTATAATGAGCCGTTACCTAACAATGGGTTTACATGTCACATATTATTGGTTACATTTGTAAGTACTTACTTACATACTCATGGAACTGGGCCCTTCTGGAGGAGCCGCCAATTCTGCAGCTACTCAAGAATTTCCCAGCATTTTATGGTACCCGAAGGTTCATTACCATGTTCACAAGAGCCCTCCACTGGTCCCTATCCTGAACCAGATCCATCCAATCCATACCATCCCATCGTATCTAAGATCCATCATAATGTTGTCCACCCACCTACGCCTTGGTCTTCCCTGTGGTCTCTTTCCTTCTGGCTTTCCCACCAATATCCTATATGCATTCCTTGTAGTCTCTTTCTTTCTGGCTTTCCCACCAATATCCTATATGCATTCCTTTTCTCCCCCATTCGTGCTACATGCCCTGCCCACCTCATCCTCCTTGACTTGATCATTCTAATTATACTTGGAGAAGAGTACAGGTTATTATGAAGTTATTCTTGATTATTATGCACATTAAAGGAACAGTAGCTGAAATTACGTTTAACTAACGAATTTCGTGTGTTCACTTTGCACACGCTTCCTTTCATGGCGTGAGAGATATCTAAATAATGATCGATTTTAGCTCATCTCCGATTTACTGTTATCAACAACTGCAATGATCAGCTCTTGAACTGGCCATTTGCCCAGTACACATATACCTGCACATGACACTTCGATACAACTGCATAATAAGAAGTCGTGGTGCGTCAAATTTGCTGATTCCGGAGACCAAGTAATGGAACCACACCTCTACGTCCATTGCTCACGCCCGGACAAGGTTTTTTGTATGGAGTTATGTCAGAATGCCATGCATGGCTGAATTGCCCTGGTGGCCAACACAAATAACTTATCACTGCAACTGTGATAACAGTAACTCCTAAAATTCGTTATTGGCTAGATATCTCTCGTACTGTTAAAGGATCATTTCAGTGATTCCTTCTTTAATATGTTCAATGTTTATGAAATATAGTTTGGCGTATAGACCCGTTGGTAAGAGGTGACTCTGTAATCATCAGCCGTTGCTAGGCAATGCCCGCGCGCAATACTAGAGGAGATGTCACTATACGTGACGCGTATAGCCGTTGCTATGTAGTGCCCGCAGCATATGCGTGCGCTTGGACGTCACACAACATTAGAAGATGTGATGCGGGCGGTGTTCTCTGTGGTCCGCTCAGAGAATATATGACTCGACCGACGGTGTTCGGTTGAGCGAGTGAGTGCAGTGCAGTTGAGGGTTCAGCTGTGGAATATTAACCAGCGGGCAACGGTCGTGGAAGAATCTCCATTTATAAGATTCGTTACCGGGGAACATCTATTGAATACATTGCAGAGGAATAGCCATTGTGGATAGCTGTTACCAGTAAAGGCTAGTGGAAGTGGACTGAGAAGGCTTATTGTGGAGTGATTTATAGTGTGGAAGGCAGCAGTAGTGTTACAGTTATCTGCATTTATGACCTGTAAGTGGTCATTAAATTTATTCACCAATCCAGACACCGCCTATAGTCACTAATACACGTGACAATAGCTTCCTAAAACCGTGGAGTGACTTTTCGGACACCCTGCATTATGTAGCTCCTGTTATCTCACTTGACTTGTATCTGTGGTTTATAGTCCACGTGGAACATGAGTCTGTGTCAGGTAAGACCGAGAAGGTCATAAAGTGAAGCAAAGCGATATATATGCTTACTTGATAGCTAAGGGTGAAAAATTGTAAATAGACGCGGAGCAGTACAATTAGAAGATGTTTTTTTGAATCCGGATGGTGCCGTTGCTTTGACTAGAGTAGTTTAGCCTTTCTTTATTTGAATGTGTGAACGTCGTCCACTTTCCAGATGATGTACTCCGAAACCAGACGTTTTGTAGCCGAGAAGTCATGGTTAAACAGCTTTAAACGTGATATACGGGCCTACGCAGGGAAAGAAATGCTTTTGAAAAATATAAGTAGTCCTACTTCAAATTGGAGTAGTATGAATTTCCACTTAAATAAAAGGGCCCTACTGAACAAGTTGGCTCAGGTTCAAGCCTCCATCCTGCATTCGGCAGGCAATATCGGATATCGGCCGGAATATCAGTTATTCTGAGTGAAGATGTTCACGGTTTTCCCCAGTCCCTCCAGATGAAATAAAAGGTGCCATCTCTTCCTTCTCAGTCCTTTAAATTTCACTGAACACGACCACTTCAAGTATCATTCGACGCTAAATCACCTCTGCAATCGATACAAGGTCGTTAAATAACCTATGCGCCATCCATCTGCGACTGCCATTTCATTTAAAAATTTATTCTTTGTGGATAAGATCCACTGACTTGAGTACGAGGCCATGGTCATGTCACTCTGAGGAGGCGTGGACGGAGTCGCCTTGCGGGATCTGACCCCTCGGCCACTGATAGAGCGGCAGGATCACGTCGCCGGCCGCCAAAGAGAGGACATGGTGACCCCCTTATTCTCAGTTACTTGCTGTCAAGGAAACGCAGAGGCGGAGAGAAGTGTCCTTGTGCGAACAGAACACTCAGAAACCTAACCTCACTTATTTAGCATTTGTTGCAGTCGGCACATGCCGTAAGGAAAATAATGTTTCCTCGAAACTGCACTGGCCGGTCACGGTAGCCGAGCGGTCTAAGGCATGTACTGTCTTCGCTCTCTTGGAAACCGGGATCGTGGGTTCGAATCTCACTCAGGGCATGGATGTTTAGTTTGTGTGTGTGCTTTTTTCTGTGTTTGTATACAGGTAGAGGCCTTGCGACGAGCTGATCACCCACCCAAGGAATGTGTAAGATCTAGAAAGACCGAAGCGAACGGAGAAGTTCATGGAGGTAGGCCTAGGCCCACTGGGGCTGTAGTGCCAAAGGGGGGGGGGAGGACTGCACTGGAATCACATTTAGAGCCGAGAGGAGGCCGGAAATAATTGCATAAGGAGCAGCTTCATAATTTACATTCCTTACCAGATATTACGGAGCCAATATAACTCGGCCAGTATAGCGACGAGCTGGACGGCCGGAGTTCAGTTCCTGGCAAGGGAAAGAAATTTATGCATTTACTGTAGAAGGGGTGAGGGAACAGGCAATAGAAGTAGATATCATGAAAAGAGTTAATTAAAACCAAACATAAATGAGAGCGCTTTTTAAAATACAGGTCGGAAAATGGTTTTAGATTTGATTCAGACAGATCATGACAGGATCCAGCGGGAGCCAGTTTTTGGTAGCAGTTAGCTTTTCCATCTGTCTTTATCGGAGAAGTAATGATATGTATTTAATATATTTTATGAACTAAAAGTTATATATAATTTGTAATATGAAAATATGACCATTTCTCTTTTACTACGCTTCTCGACATAGAATGGCAGAAATAAGCTGGAGCCCATAGTCAGCAGAAGAAATTCTGCAGCATTTGTTGTTGTCAGTGCAACTTTAAGTTATACTAACAGGTCCCATTGTCTCCTTGCTGAACGCATAAGTAGAGTGGGGGTTGGTTTATTGAAAGTGAAGAGAATTTGGCGTAACAAGTCGAAAACTTATGGCTAATATAAATAAAGTGCTTTATTAAACAAAGTGATTTTGGTGTTCACTGTTGCTTTCTTCGTATATCAACTTAATATAACAGTCTAAGAAATATACCTTATATTCTCTTAATAAGCTATTCCGTTTAGACTACAAGTTTCGTCAGAATTTTCCCAGCTACCAGGGTTTTGTTTAAGTACACTTACTGTCTAAATTCTACCTTACGTAAATATAATAAAATTAAAATAAATATGATCACACAGCTTTAGTCGGATATGCTATATGATTCTTAATGATAGAAACATGACAAATTACAATTAATAAATTAATGTTAAAATTCTTCTGGTTGCTATAACTCCTTAATAGCAATTTGATTTTCTTACCATTTATGAAACACTGACAGAATTACGAGACCTCTTCAGTTTGCATCATAATTATTTATATTCATGTAACGTAAAACATATAGAATGTTTACGTAAGTGTTTTATTAAGGGATTCTATGTAAGTTGTATTAGATTGTTTTATAACCCTTGTTATACGAATGTGAGATAAAACGATATTAAATTAACTTTCTTATCTGAAGAATACAAGAGAAATTTATGGGAAAATTGACAAACTCTGTGTCTCGAATCAAGTTGATGACAAATTGGGCGCCGGTTTAGAAGTTTAAATATGTTGCTTATTTCTGTCATCCTATACTGCACTATTACTCCGTATCAATAGAGCATTCGGCAGGAAGTGTTTTCTGTTTAATGGAGGAATTCTGACGCAGTTGATGTTATTACAGTGTGGCACGTACAGATATCGATTAGAGCACATGGGATATTTCTTTTTAGGGAATAAATGTCGTACAGTATCTGACACGGCACTTTGTTTATATCGATTAAAGCGCTTGAAGTCAAAGAAGGAGGTGCTGTCTGCTTCATGCAACAATATTTACAAAGACAGTGATAACAATAAGCAGATTGCTGTAACTATTGAAATAACTTAATAATTTCCGTAACCCCTTTATTGTGACTTGTTAAGTTTCAAACCAAGCAACAAATTAGCTATGAACAGCATTTACGTGTATGTTCCTCAGTTATGTCATCTCTGCGGAAATGGCTTCTGCCACATCAGACTCAAGCAAAACTGTTTCTACTCGTATTTTTATATGTAGACTAATTCCTAGGCAGCGACTCCGTAAACGCATTCCCGCGTTGACGAATACGAAGGCGAGAATCGGATAACTCCCGTTATCTAAGCAATGACGCCTTAAGTACAGCATTAGAGGAAGCGATGTTTTCTGTATGTCCGCTTAAAGACTATAAGTAGTACAGAACAGACTCAAATGAGAACGAGAAGGTGGCGAGACCTCGGCAGTCAAGGAAGAAAGGTTCGGCTGAAGATTTATTGCGAATTATTGTAATTTATTGTGATTCCGAGTAAGAAGCTATTAATAAATCCAGTAATCCAGTTCAAAAACCTTTATTATTTGTCACTCAGCCATAAACATGTGACACTCTTTTGTGCGACTGTTGCATCTAATATTTCTATTTTCACACATTCTCCTTTCAATGTAATACATTTGTATCATACCTGATAATCAACGCGTACTAATTATTGAAAACCGCGTCACTTTATTAATTCAGGGGTAAAGAAGGGAGATCCTCTCTTCCAGAATGAAGTGTACGGGCAGCGGATTCGTCCTGACGGAGAGTTTAACATGCGTCTTCTTGTAAGAGGAACACGATGCTGGTTCCCATGTGAGATCTATGTAAGGGAAGCATTTCACACCTCTTGTGGTTGTTCAAACGTCAGGGGTCGGCGGATTCGAGGGTCTATGTAAATACTGGGAGGCCTACATGAAGCTGTTCTCTTGGGGTGGGGTGAGACTGAGTCCATTGATGCGATGGCTACTACTGAGCCCTTGTACCAGCCACGGACGACAGCGACGATGACAGGTGACCGTGGGGCCATTCAAGGAATGAATTGAAGGAAAATCTAAGCACTCTGAGAGAACCGATCCCTGCCCAATTTTTATACCCAGAATTCCACATGGCCTGGCATGGGATGGAATTCAGTTGCCGGAGACTAACAGCCTGAGTTGGCCATGCCATAGCTCAGGCGGTTAGTCGCCGGCTTCCAACCGCGGCGGCTCCGGTTCAAGCCCAGGTCTTATGGGATTTGTGGTGGACAAGGTGACACTGGGTCAGGTTTTCTCCTAGTAATTCAGTTTCCCCTGCCAATTCTCATTCCACCGACTGCTTCACACTCATCATAAATTACCCGGGGCTGGTAAAATAGGCCAATTAGTGGCCGACGTACCCACTCTCACCCCACATCCCAAGCAACTAAACTGATTGCCTGAGTAATGTGACGGTCGCACGAGGATCTTACTTGCAATGTTAAACAGAGGTAAATGCTACTTCATTCCTCGGGCCGCGCCATCGCTCAAGCGGTTAGTCGCTGGGTTCCCATCGCGGCGGCCCAGGTTCGATCCCGGATCTTGTCAAGTGGGATTTGTGGAGGACAAAGTGGCGCTGGGGCAGGTTTTCTCCGAGTACTTCGGTTTCCCCTGCCAATCTTCATTCCACCAATTGTTCCACAATCACCCTCACCTATCATCTGGGGCTGGTACAATAGGCCAGAAGTGGCCGCAGTACAAGGGACTTAGTCCCACCCCACTAGCAATAAAAAGAAATAATAATACTTTATTCCTCGACATCTCTAATATTAAATGGAAATTCCTTCACACGGCCTAGATTTGAGATAAAGTGAAGAAAATCAAAATGCAGCCTCTATAAGATTATTGGAGTTTTTAATTGAAATGGATTGTGAAAAATAAATTTAAATAATTTTGAGTATTCTTCCATGAGATCGGACAAGTGGTTAGCGCGTTTAATTTACGTTTGAGTACTTCGGGTTCGTTTCCATGGGATGTTGAAGTAAGCTTCCTGGATGTGACCATTAAGCAAACTTACGCTTTGTGGATTAGTCTTATTTGGCCTAAGGAGCATCAGACTCCTCCATCTGAGTGTGAGCTTGCCGTGTTTAAATAGTTCTTACGGGTTTCTCCTGACGTCAATAGCCTAGATTCTAACGCATATTTATAAAACCATGAAATGCACATGAACAAAGGAATAAAAAAATACATTTGCTGGAATTTGATAGACATACCAACACTTCTGTGTGGGCTCGAAGTTCGGACCCTAATGAAAAAAATACACGAGAAGAGTGGAGCCAGTAGAAATGTTTTTCCACTAACATGTCTCATGAGAAGTACTGAGTTACGTAACGAAAAGAATGTCTAAGATGCTCTATGAATATACATAAATCGAAAAACTGACGGCTCTGCTAGTGCCAGACAGAAGTAATGAAGCAACAGTTTGAGGTCTTGTGGCCAGAACAGATAGATCAGGGTTGTGGTTGTTGTTGTTGTTGTTGTTGTTGTTGTTGTTGTTGTTGTTGGTGGTGGTGGTGGTGGTGGTGGTGGTGGTGGTGGTGATCACTTCGTCTTCTCAAAAGCGAATGCGGAGCTAAAGTTGTCCATGTCCATGAGGAGAGTGGGGTGTACAGCTCCAACATTCTTGACCTGGGCACTAGATGGAGGTGAGTGGTCAGTTTCACGCCCTGGCAGCTTTAGCTCCAGGGAAAGGGTTCCTGGTACCCATTAGAGGAGGTTGGGTGGGTTCGAATGCCGATCTGGACGCTGTGGAGAAGAGAACAATCTTGCTTCTGCCTTGAATCGAACCCCGGACGTCCAGCTGGTAGCCTGTCCCTATACCGACTGAGCTATCGAATATTGTTCACTAATTAATCAAAGAGCATTAAGAAGACTTTCCAGAATAATATATCTCGTTTCTACGATGCTCAATCTCCATAATGATGAGACCAGTTTCCGTTTGCCTCAGGTCTGTATTCTGCAAGATAATCTGCAGTATGGAGGCCTACAAAATATTTCTGTTACAGACTGGATACCGTGCAATTGGTCAGCTACAGACGGATCTGGCCACCACCGCTAGTTCGCGTGTTGAGGGGGACCGCTCCCGGGGCCCCTCACCTGGCCGTAGTGTAAGGAAGCGTATTGAAGGCGGTTCGAACCTCTTCGACAAGATGAACGAGAGGTAAGTAGCTAGCAACTTCATTTATATTCGGGGTTGACTGTTGCAAATTCGCCTGGGACACCGCCTCTTCTGGCTGAAGTTATTCGTGGATTTATTTTGCTCCACCCAGGCCAATCGGCCTTCTTCATTTACGCCCTGGCCACTTCCCTGCGCTGCTCATGCCACCACCCGACGCTATGTAGCCTGGTATACTCACAGCGTCATAAAATAAACAATTACTGAATAAAGAAATGGACAAGCTGCGGCATCTCTGTTGAAACCTCTCAGTAAGAGGCACGTACACATAGAGAACGCAGGTGAGTTTAGGCATGTAAAGTGAGGAACAATTAATTTAATGGCACAGAGCTTCACGCCATTGCTGTTAGGTTTCTTCTTATTGCTAGTGGGGTGGGACTAAGTCCCCCGAAGGGCCGCGCCATAGCGCGCCGGGCCGCCGCGGTGGGAAGACAGCGACTAACCGCTTGAGCTATGGCGCGGCCCCTTGTTGTTAGGTTACTGTAGAAGTAGGAATAAACTCGATTACATTAAAATTGGAAACTTAACGTAATCAGGAAGTGATTTACTCTGAAACTGAGGTAGCCATTTTAATATACTGGTCAACATTGAAATTTTGCATGAGAGTTGGCGGACGGAAAGAAAGAGTCATACTCAGAGAACTATGTAGATAATTGTAGCTACCTCGACACGTGTGCGTTCATATTCCCCAATCCAAAAAGAACAAAAGTATTTAAATGTATTATTAATTTTACAAATTAAAATCACAAACATTTTGTTGGTCATTAATTTATTTTGTTAGCAAGTAATGGACATTTCTTCAAATATTTAAACCAGTAACAGAGTTCTGCCCTTAGTTTATATTTCGTAATATCTTGAATGCTTTCTATAGTATATTTACATCATTATCGTTAAATACAACTGCCATAGCTGATGTTATAAAACTTCAATTTATTCGCTTCAAACCCCCCCCCCCCGCAACATGTGTTCCCTACAGGCATCTTCAGAAGTTCATGCAGCAACTTTTCTTAACATAAAGTCAGTAAGCCTGTGTATCATCACATGCAAAAGGGTTTCTTGGCAGTCGGCATAGAAGTTAACGTTGACAGTGCAACAGTACAGACAATATCTGATTTCGGATACTTGTTTACAATAATCAAATTATTATTTATACCTCCAAAAAAGCGGCCTCCGTAGTCTAGAGGTAACGTTCCCACCTCATGACTCGTATAGTACGCGGGTTCAAATACCCGGCGGAGGTCGTCGAATTTTTAAGGGCGGAAAAATTCAGGGAACAAGTCCTCCGGGAGGGACTTTAAGCCGTGGGTCCCGTGTCGTAGCTTTACGGCACGTGAAAGAACCTCATATCTCCAAAGGAGGTCACTGAGCCAAATTAACGCACGTTTCCCGCCCAACAGCAGTCTCTAATACCTCTGGTAGATGGGGAAAGCATTATAGATACCTCTCAGCTAGTAGAGCCGGTCTCGCTGGCTGGGCAGGACTGATGGTAAGCACCAGTACCGGTAGGATATAGAGACTGGTAGAAATCATAGAGGGAAGCACAATGGACCAATACAGGTCTCAGTGCATGGGGAAACCCACCCTCTCCAATAACTAACTAACGAACTAACTAACTAACTAACTATACCTCCAAAACCAAACATGACATATTTATATGGCAGATATCATTTTATATACCTTCCTTAAGTATTAAAATAACATTAACCTCAGCAGTAAATGGAGTTCAGTGGACAGCTCCACGCTCCGGCCATTTTACTCCGACGGAGCCACTGAATAGAGGCCTAGGATACCGCCTGGGTGCAATGGCAAAGAGAAACCCATGTCCGTGACGGAAAACAAACCCCAGCTCTATAAATCACAAGAAATCAGAAGCCATGCTGACTGAGCTGTCCCCGACTGCTTTAGATGTGAGAATACCTTCTGAAGTGAGACATAAGCGATATATTTACGGTGACATTTGAGGTTCTCACAGCGGTGGCAGTGAAGTATACAAGATTAATATGTTGTGCATCATATTTCGTTAAGTAAACAACATGTAGCTTAAAGATTGAAGTATACAACATATATGCTGTGACGTGTAGACCCATTGCCAAGTAACATTTGTGTAAACAAGCGACGGTACAATAGCCGTTGTTACAGAACAGCTCTGTGGGCCCGTTACTTCCTCAGCAATGAGAGAAAACGCAATAATGGAAGAGATGTTTTCTGTGTGGTCCATGCCGGGGCTATATAACTGGGTCTAGTATTGTAATCTTGGATACACCCTTGTGGAGGCGGGGTCGAATACCTCAACCGTGACCCCGCGAGTAGTAGGAGGCGGCGAAAAGGGAAGTCTCAAACCTGAAACAGTAAAATATGTTCACGAGTCCCGTGGGACTCGGACCCGAGAAAGACTGCGCTGGCAAGGGTCTGTAGCATATACAAAAAACAGACCTGCCCTCTCGTGAGAGAGGGCGCCCCACAAGAACAATACCGTAACTGTCAAACAGTAATAAATGGGGCTTGACACCAAGAGTTAGTGACTGACTGGCCGTCAGTCGCAATGTAACTTAAACTTTGACTAATCTTCGATAAGATACCATAAAAATACAATAGGCTCAATCTTGGCGGCGGTCAAGAATACGACTGTTTAAGTGACTAGACTGCCGTTGTAGCCGAAGCTACTAGAAATAGGGTATAATTTGCTGTACTGAGCCTCGACTGACAGAGGTCCTGTATATATTTTATATACATTTATTAACATGTTCAACATGTAAAATGTAAATATCCTATTATGACAAATGACTTACTGCTGCAGGCAATGACTGACAAAACACAGACCAGTCCTCTCGTTAGAGAGGGTGCCGAACATCAAGAAACCCCAAGCTGTGATAGTAATAAAACTCTAGGTTTGGCCCCCAGATGGGTGCTTGAAACCAAGACAGACTGGCCGACTGACCGTCGGTTGTAACATAACTTTGACTTTATTCAGTCGAGAAAGAGAGAGAGAGTTGCAGAAGCTGGTAGCTGAGACCAAGGACAGTTCGGGAACTTAGAGGAAGGGGAACGTCAGCAAATTGGAAGCAGCTACCAAGCAACGGCTAATGAAGGCCGAGAAGACTTTATGTGTGCTGTAGTTGCAGTGATCTTTGGAGTGTGTAACTCAGCAATACTGTCGTAGTTATTTGTAGTTGCGTTCTGTAAGTGGTGAATAAAGCTTAATGCCAGCGCAGGCAGTCACTCAGTCACGTGACAATACTGAAAGGTTTTGTCTACTTACATTTGCCCTGCAAATCCGCAAAATATTTGCTGTCCTTCGACTTAAAACACAAAGTTTTAATAGAAAGATCTGATACCTAAGCGTAACTGGATTGATAAGATTAAAATTGATTTTAAATATATGATATGTCGATTCATTTAGTTCAATGTACGGGATAGTGTATAGTGAAGAGTTGCTGCGAAGAAGGCAATAAACCTCTGGAGTCCATGCAAGCAGGACATCTTTAATCAACTGGAAGGGTGCCAGCTTCCCCAGAAGGACTCCAGTCTGTGGAATTTAGTCATTTAAGAGATTTATCTTAATTTTACCATTTCATGTACTCGTACACATATACATATCTATTGTAGAATGTACATAATCAATTCTACTTTCCTTCTTGCTTGTGTATGAGGCTTTGGAAATGATTCATATCTGAAGAAAATCCGACTTTTAATCGTGACACTCTAGTGCCCGCTATCCATGTATTTGACGTGTTTACCTTGTGTGCATTCTAAATTATACTCTCTTCTCACTCGGTATGCATATTTTCACGTGTCACAGTGAGTAAAGGCGGAATTCGGATTGGTAATTGCATTTATTAACAACCTACAGTAGTAACTACAAATAATTATTACGTTATTGCTGATTTACACAATTTGCAATCACTGCACACTAATCTTGTCAGTCTCTGTCCTTCAGTCTTTATTTTCCGTTTCCTGGTAACGGATTTATCCTGTAAAACTTTTTGACAACGCTGGATTCAGCACGACATATTCGTGGGCCTGAAGTATTCAAAATATTCTGTTTTGACCCCTTTAACGGCAACCAGAAATTTGAACAGAAACAAATTTATTTTCAGCATAATGAAGTAATTGCCTGGCCAGAGTATGTCCAGTATCTTTCAACTGTTAACGTATATGTATTTCGTCTGTCAATAATGCAACACGTTGTTGCTGAATGGTGAATATTTTACTGATTGTTGCAACACGTTGGTGTTGAATGGTGAATATTTTACTGATTGTTGCAACACGTTGGTGTTGAATGTTGTATATTTTAATGATTTTTGCAACACGTTGGTGTTGAATGGTGAATATTTTACTGATTGTTGCAACACGTTGGTGTTGAATGGTGAATATTTTATCGATTGTGGCAACACGTTGGTGTTGAATGGTGTATATTTTAATGATTTTTGCAACACGTTGGTGTTGAACGGTGTATATTTTAATGATTTTTGCAACACGTTGGTGTTGAATGGTGAATATTTTATTGATTGTTTCAACACGTTGGTGTTGAATGGTGAATATTTTATCGATTGTTGCAACACGTTGGTATTTAACGGTGAATATTTTAATGATTGTTGCATTATTGACGGACTAAATACATAGACGTTAATTAAAGATGTGCAAGAGGATGCTGAAATACAGAATCTTTCAACTGATGTGCGTTCTTGCGGATTGGGCGATGAGGAGACGGTATGACCATGGGAGGGAAGGGGCAACGGTAGAGTGAACAGAGGTGCATAATGGGGGCTAAATAATCTCTGCTTCTCACCAGATGCCATTAGGACCATCAAATTAGGGAGGCTGAGATGGGTCGAACATGTATAAATGTGAAAATTTATAAGGGATTTCACCGTACGGAATGTTAGTTAGAAAACCTGAAAGTAAAATACGTACGATTTGGTAGAGCTGGGTGTAGGTGGAACCCTAATGAAGTAAGATTTGTAGTTGTGAACGGGATTCATATATCACGGAATCCATTCTGGTGGTGTTATTTTTTGTGAGTACAGTAATGAGCTTTCAGATTCCATAAAAGGCGAGGAATTTCTTTAGTATCTGAGCCGCTGTCACTTATCCCACAGAGTAAGCATATATTTAGCGGGATATTTTCAATACCACATTTTTACGACACCAGTACTGTGGTATTACGCAAGTGTTACATAATGTTGAACTTGTCAATATGCTGCTTGAAGGGATACTAACGTAACAAGTTATCAAACTGTTTGAAAATACATGTAGGGTCCCTTATGTCTATGAACCGGCCTAACATGTGCCTGTATATACGTGGTACAGTCATTAAGTTCGTGGAATGTGGTTTTATCGCAACATATTACAAGGTATCCACATACACTTACACAAATCCACATCGACCCTCAGAGTAGTTGCCGTTGGCCACTATGCAAGTCTGCCAACGTTGATATAGCTGCCGAAAACATTGCTGAAACATATTGGCAAGAAATTCCCGTACGACGCTTTGCGGCCATTCCACGAACTTATTGACTGTGGTAGTATATCTAGCAGCTTGTTGCTATATCTTTGCTTATGCACTGAACATTTGAATGTTCAGCACACGAATACTACTGCTGTGTAACTTTAAGAACTGCTGTAAGCTGTCGGGAGTTGTGAGGATGGTAAGCAGTTACTGTGCTTCTGCGCTGACAGCAACTAATGCCTGCAGCAGTTAGCTTTCCCGAAACACTGGTAGCGGGCAATTTCACACCCAGTCACTTGTCACGGCCCACAGATGTTCGAAATCTATGGACATTATCGGATATATTGGTCAAGATTTTTTGTTTTACAAATTAATGTCTAGGCCTATCCATGTTATGGCTTATAGGAAAAAGTTAATAGAAGCACATTTGTTTAACCATGCCAAAGGGATTAAAAGCTGAACATATTTCCTCGATAGCGTTTTTAGCGTACTTTTCTTATTTTGAAAAAATAAAAATATTCTTACGGTATCACGATCTGTGTGTCTGTGAATTCCACCCATAAACTTCTGAATGCCTGAACCAATCTTTTGATACTTGGTATGTACATCTTGACTGTGCTTCATGAATCCATCCTGTCAGTCTGTGTGCCTGTGTGCTCGGTAAAAACGTTGCTGTGGCAACAAGCACACTCGTAATAGTAGAAGAATTATTGGACGAGTCGTTTTCTATGCGATTCATAACGTATCAAAAGGAAGTGGATGATTAGTTCTTCCCAAAACTTTTTGTTAGATCCTTAATGTAGTCTGACGTGGGCCATTAAAACCGGTTTAAAATAGAGCTGATTTAAAGACAAACACAGCAGGATACATATTTGATTTCATGAAAAATTATCTTGCAAAGACAATCCGTAATTTTGATGCCTTACCTTGATTGCATGTTACACTTATTTAGACACCAAAACATATTACTGAGATTGCATGATGGGTAATTAATGACGATAACCTGTGAAGTACACTGTTTCCCGTGGAAACGTCACTGTTAGATTATAGAATAAATGGCCAGAACACATCTCTCAGAGTAGAGCACACCAATGGGGATGCACGAAGTTCCTGTAACATGCACAATTAAATACAAGAAGTTCTGAGAAGAACTGCTCGCCTACAATCCTGCGATACAACACGAACCGCATAGAAAACGACGCGTCTAACAATTCTTCTTTGCAGCGAGAACGTCTTTACCGACTTGTTAGGCAGCAACGAAAGAAAGGATACGCTTTACTGAGCTGCTGCTTAGTAAAGTTAGGCGATACACATATAGACACACAGATCGGAAGGATTTATGAAGTAAGCCGTTGAGACGGGCTCAGTCACCATGATATACATACCAATTTTTATAAAGATTGGTTTACTTACTTACATACTTACTCATGGAGCCGAGCCGCCAATTCTGCAGCTACTGAAGAATTTCCCAGCATTTTATGGAACCCGAAGGTTAATTATCGTGTTCACAAGAGCTCTCCACTGGTCCCTATCCTGAGCCAGATCAATCCAATCCATCCCATCGCATCCTATCTCTCTAAGATCCATTTTAATATTGTCCATCCACCTACGCCTTGGTCTTCCCAGTGGGCTCTTTCCTTCTGGCTTACCCACCAATATCCTATATGCATTCCTTGTCTAAAAATTGGTTTAGGCATCCAAAAGTTTCGTAAGGGAGACTAACAGACACGCACGCAGACACAGAGGGAGCATGGTTATCTCAGAAGCCTACTTTTATTTCTTTAAATAAGAAAAGTAGGCTAAAAACGACGAAGTATCTAAGATTTTATGGCGCGTTGCTTATGTAAGGTGCACAACATGCGGATGGACTTGCACCACAGTTTGCGACACATTTCAGAACTATGTAATTTAATTTGAGAGAACAGGTTTGCCCAGATTCTGTCGCATTCCGCTTGCAGCGTTGCAGCCGTGAGGCTCGTTGACAAGAAGTAAGATTGGTGGGAAAAGTGGAAGCCGCTGTCAAGTTTCATATGGGGATAACGCCAAGCAGATAATTCGTGATCACACGATTTTTTTTTTATTTTAGAAAACTGTGATTTGTCTTTGAGATTTTTGTGTTATGTTTTCGCTTTTATATTATTGAGATCTTATATAATTAATTAGATAAATCAATAATGAAGTGCCAGCCTTAGTCGTGAAATTTCATGTCTTTTACGGATACCGAATGATCATTATCGTGCTCACAAAATGTTTTTCGTATTATAATTTACACATTTCCATGTGATCTTTCAATTAAGTTTCATTACCTTGGTCATATTTACTTACATTACTTACTGGAATAGCGCAGTCGGTGTAGCTACTGGCTACGGGATGGACGACCAAGGATCGGAGTTCGAGTCCCAGTAGGGGTAAGAATTTTCACTTATCCATATCGTCCAGACCGGCCCTGGGACCCGTCCAGCTTCCTATTCAAAAGGTACCGGGGTAAAACGACCGGGGTTTAAAGCTGAGTACTCACCAACTTGTGTCGAGGTCAAGAAAACGTGTCTATACATCCGCTCCCCTACATGTTTTCATGGCTTAGTGCTTAAGTAGTTAAGCACAGGGACTTTACCTTAGTATGTAATAATTTACCTGATGTGCAAGTAGTGAATGTTTATTATTTTGCGTAATATATGTTATTAAATAACTTTACCTTTCATAATATGTTTTCCTCTGTCTCTCGAAGAAGTCATCGAGAGTATGCCTCAAATTAGGTCACAATCATTTTATTCCACATATTTTATTCTGACTTGCTGATTCATTCATTCATCAGTAATCTGTCAGATGACAGGTCGACTAGAGCCTCCGGCTGACAGCTGGTTATTACGTTGTTTTGATCAGATCCCCATTGAGTTTTGCTGGCACTGCAGTTGGCGAAGGGGGGAGGTTAAGTACTCTTTTCGTCCTGCACTTCGGGGTGGAGGGTTTCCATTGGTTAACCCCTACCGTGGTGGGCAGGTCTGTGGTACCTCGTTGCTGCGTATTTGATAATATTATTATACTGCAGTGGCCCAGTTAGCGGAGCTTCTTACTTATGCGATTAGGCATAAATGCTGATCATCAGCATTCTTAACCTAGATTGCCTGTCCAGGTGTTGTCATCTTTGCTCGATTGCTGTAAAACGCTTTTCGCAAGTCTCGAAACATTTAGGCAATGACTTTTGATTTTCAGTCTCAAAATTGGGGCACAACACTCCCACTGATTTTTTCTTGTGGGGATATATCATAGGCAGAGTTTTTGTTCCTCCACTTCCTGTAAGTGTAGACGCTCTAAGGCAGCGCATCACATCTGTTGCATGTGTTGACGTGGACATGCTCCGGTGTGTTGGGAACGAATTGGATTATCGTATTGATATCCGTCGTGTGACAAAAGGCTCACACATAGAACATTTGTAACTTAGTAATACAACCTTAAAGATACGGTTAGTCGCTGGCTTCCCACCGTGGCGGCCCGGGTTCGATCCCGGGTCTGGTCAATTGGGATTTGTGGTGGACAAAGTGGCGCTGGGAGATTTTTACTCCGAGTATTTCGGTTTCCCCTGCCAATCTTCATTCCACCAATTGCTCCACAGTCACCCTCACCTATCATCTGGGGCTGGTACAATAGACCAGAAGTGGTCACAGTACAAGGGACTTAGTCCCACCCCACTAGCAATAAAAAACTTAAAGATATATATTAAAAAAGATGCAAATATTTTGGCTATATCAACAATACTTCGGTTTCATTAAAACATTGAAAGTGCCTATTTCTTTTACACTAACCCTTTAGATTGTGGGTGTTTGAGAACAGTGCGCTTCGGTGTATAGTTGATACTAAGAAACAGGATGTAACAAAATAATGGGAAATTCCACGATAAGCAATTCCAAAATGTACACTCTTCACAATACAGTATGTATGCTGTACTGTTGTTTTTAGATTGTAAGTATTGAAGCTTTTGTAAGAGACTAAAATATATTTAATACTCTGAACATTTTTGTTAAATACTTTAAATGTCATGAACTATATACATTCATTTATTGTTGCTATATGTTTCGGCCACACATGGGCCATCATCAGGTAACACTTATTACTGGGGAGAACATTGCACTGTACACTTTGTCTTCTCTGCCCTTAGGCACGTCGTTACGTTTGTTGTTAATTTCTTTCATAGGATATTTCCATTGTATCTTCTTGACAGCTATTTCAGTCCTTTCTACCTTTGCTGTGTATGCTTTAGTGTTGTCTTCCCATCGCCTGCCCCACATTCATCTGTTATCCGGGGCTGGTACAATAGACCAGTTAGTGGCCGACGTATCAAGTGGACTCACACCACCCGAAGAAACTAAATAAAAAAAAACTAGGGAAACCTTGGGATCCCTTTGAATATAACCGTTTGCTTGAGGTACGAGGTACTGCGTTGGTATTCAAGACCCGCAACGCCTAGAGTACACTGACGCGTCCCTTTCTTGCAGACAACTTGACGTGAGCTGACGTGAGATGAATTCCGCTTCCTGTACTGTGCCTTACATAAGTAATTACACTGACCCCAGGAAGTATACAAGATGATGTTACATTTAGTTTAACCTCATTGACCGTCATGTCATGGCTGGAAGTAAAAACATAATTAGAGCCTGGTTTCGTGGTTGTCTTATACGCATCAGGTCTTTGCTACTAACCGCGAGATGAACTCTTCTCAGAAAAATATGTTTGTTGCTTTCATTCAGAACGTGGGAATGATGATGCGCGCTGCGTGTCACTTCGTGGAGACAGAGAGAGGGGTAGATGCAGTAGAAATGGAGCAATTTAGGTAATTACGCTCATGTGAGTAATGGCCATGAGTATGAGTTCATTTATTTGAGGCTTGAACAATGCAATATTTTTTTTGAGCGTTTGACTCTGTCGATAAGAAAAGATACCCAAATATTTCGGGTGGCCTACTTCATCCTCCTTCAGAAACTACTTCGACCAAAGGTAAAGGTAAAGCTGTCCCCGTGCTTAACTAATTAAGCACTACGCCATGAAGGCGTATGGGGGAGTGGATTTATAGATCCATGTTTGCTTGACCTCGTCATTAGCTGGAGGTGAGTGGTGAGCTTCACGCTTTACCCCCGGTTCCCATTGGATAGGAGGCTGTGTGAGCCCCAGAGTCAGTCTGAAGGCTGTCGAGAAGAGAAAATTCTTGCGGCCGCTGCTGTGGGAAGCCAGCGACTAAACGCGTGAGTTATGGCGCGTCCTCACGATGGTACATTAGTATAAATTATTATGTTTCTGGACATTAACCATCGTCTTGATCCGGAGATAGGGCTGAGCTGATAGGCTGAGCTCTATCTACTGGGCCCAACTGAGTAGGTTTTATCTGAAGACGGAGACAGAATCCAGGCTCCGAAACGTTGTGTTTTGAAAAATAAACAAGACTGTTTTTAGATAGAGACAAGACGATGGATAATGTACATAATATTTCAGAAGACATTGAAAATTTTGAAGAAAATTATAAAAATGGATCGATTATGATCATTCATGAAGGGGTCGCAGCCTAGTTCAGGCCACTGTTTTGCTACCTGTTACGAAGAAGAGTGGAAAATTTGAGGAGTTTGAATGAGAATAACAGGCTGCAGGGCTTTTTCACTTCGCTTAGCAAGGGGGGGGGTGTTGGAGTCCAACTGGGTTCACTCGTCACGGCGGCCACTGATTGGTCTATTGTAGCCTGCTCCGGGTGATTATGATGATGGAGAATTTGGTGGAATGAAGATTGGCAGGGAAAACCGAAGTACTCGGAGAAAACCCGCCCCAGCGCTACTTTGTCCACCACAAATCCCACTTGACCAGACCCGGGATCGAACCCGGGCCGCCGCTATGGGAAGCCAGCGACTAACCGCTTGAGCTATGGCGAGGCCTTAGCTGCAAAACTTAGTCCACGAAGTTCCTCAGTGCGAACCAGAGACGCTAGGTGATGAGCTATCTCTTTGGTGTCACCTCTTAACATGGTTTGCTGTTGTAACTACTTTGTGAACGCAATTTTCAGCCACACATGCTATTACAGCAAGATGTAAAGAGGTGTCATTAATTTCTACAGAGTCTGATATACGGATTGGAACTTAGCCAATATCTGAATTGCTGTTGGTCTCTTTCATTTCATTTATATTTGTATCTACACGTGGCAGCTGTATACTGGTTTTTATTTTTGTATTAATAGAGCTAGTTCACAGCTGGACGCCGCTTAATAGTACACGTACAAAGCAAATATTTTGCTAAAAATATAAATAATTATTTTTCTTAATTTTCCAATTAGGTAATTACGCGCAAGCTCCGCAACATATTCCACATTTGCTTTCTCTCGGGAACACGCACTTGTTTGGGAGCTTATTGAGCGTTACAATTACAAAATTGGATTCCTAGGAGCCTGTGTAAATCACACGAGCAGGATTCTAAATGCAATTTCAGAGTGAGAAGTTACACAATAGTAAAGTGTAAACAGTGGCTTTGTCAAGTTCGTGAGCAGTCATAATCCGTATCTATTGCGTCCTTGCCTGTGCGGTGTTTCAGTACGTAACGAGCAGTTCTGTGAAGAACTAATAGCCTACTTTCCTTTCACTGCAGTCTGAGTACTCGATATGACAAGTAGAAAGAAACTTTAGTACATATGCGTAATGAAGTAAAACAAGTTCCGGGAAGAAATAATCACCTACTTTTCCTCAGACACTACACCGATCGCACAGAAAACGACGCCTCCAACAATTCTTCGTTGTCCGGGGAGAAGTGTTTATCAACCTATTGCCTTGTAACGACAGGAGGAATACATAGACAGAACACCCACAGACTGCCCTTTGATACGACACCGACCGCATAGAAAACTACACTTCCAACTGTTCTTCTTTGTCTCGTGCATCTTTTTCCTCGGAAACGTTTTCACCGAGCCGTTGCCTAGCAGCGATAGGGGGATACAAATACAGATACGGACGGATGATATAGATCTATGAAGTACGCATTTGAGATGGGCTCAGCTGCCATGATATACATACCAAGTTTCGTAAAGATTGGTTCAGGCGTTCAAAAGCTGATGGAGGTTGGTAATACACAGACACACGGAAAGGATGGACATCGCATAAGACTACTTTAATTCTTGCAAAATAAGGAAAATAGACTAAAAATACAATTTGAGAGACTACATTGTTGGTATTATTGTTGGGACGGATTTATGAATACACTGTTTAAATGGGCTCGGGTGCCATGATATACGTACCATGTTTCATAAAGATTTATTCACGCGTTCAAAAGTTGTTGGGGGAGGTGGAAGGTAGGCATACAAACAGACAGCAAGGTGATCTCATAAGCCTGATTTTATTTTTAAAAATAAGGAAAGTAGGTTAAGAGAACCGCATGCCATCGAGAGAAACTGCATTTTCACACTTCTGATACAATGAACACACTACAATCCGTTCCGAGTTCAAAAATGAATTTTTTCAATGTTTAGTACTAGACAACGGTTAGCATTAAAACAACAAAATTGAAACAATTAAATGAAAAATGAGGAGTATCTTAGGAAAATATGGCGGGAAAGAACGTAGCAGGCGACAGTGGCCCACAGCTTGAGAATATTGTGACGATGGGAAGAGACAGAAGACCGAACGAGCACAAAATAAAAATTAACAACCAGAAAAAAAAATGGACAGATCTTTGAAAATTTTCCACACAGACCCATTAACTTAGGAGGTTGTATAATTATTGTACTTTCGATAACCTTACATGCTTAGAAAACAAGTTTCCTGCAATGTTATATTAACTTAATAACCAGACATCTTAAACCTTGAAACGGAATGTCTACGACTCGCTCTAGAAGAATTATTTTCACTTTCAGCATGCCACGTGTATTATATTTGAATTTTATGATCTTGTAAGCAGACACGAAACCACAAGCTCTGTCGTGGCAGCAGCGAGATAACAGAATGAGAGGCCCAAGCGGGAGTGAGGGCTGTTCGTTGAATTTCTTTAAACATTGAAAACCTTTATGAGAAGGTACTACATAGTATTCCATATAGTGCATGCTATATAAATAAATAATAAAATATTGTTGCGTTGACTGTAAAAATTGTGTGTTCATTGTATATAGGCAACAGGTTGCAATCCTTTAAAAAAGAAGAAAATGAAACCACATCAAGAACAGTAATTTCGAAGCAAATCGTTGCCGTTGAAGAATTTATGAAACAAAATAAGTAGGTTATCACTAACATTCCGTTCGAAATAACAAATTTTCCCAAAATATTTCAGTACATTAATTCATTGGACGGGGCACGCGGTAGCGTAGTTGGTTGAGGCACTATGCTACAAGCCGGAAGGTTGCGGGTTCAAGTCTTGATGAGGTCATTGGATTTTTTTCAGTTGACCTAATCCTTCCAGCCGCACTATGGCCCTGGGATTGACTCAGCCTCTAACAGAAATGAGTACCAGGAATTAATTAGATAATTTTCCTGGGGAATAAAGCACGGCCGGCGCGTAAGGCTGACAACCTTACCACCCTCTATGAACCGATTGTCTAGAAAATTTAGGAACCTCAACATCTCACAACCCTATGGGTCTCCACGGCCTATTACAGGGATACCTTTTCTTTTACTTACTATACTGCTCAGAAACGCCCCAATTTATGTTCCCCCGTCACAGTGAGAATCCAGATGTGAAACATGCCCTGTGTGTAAAGATTATCTTTGAATAGGGCTATTTTATTCTTATGGACGTGACTAATAACACCAAAAGTTTAGAGTAGTTGGACTCGGCATCAGTCTGAGCTTGTACTTCTCCAGTCCAAAGCAGGAGGGCTGGCTGCTACACTAGAATGTTCTACTAGCGACAAGTACAGACATCATGTCCTTCTTTCGCTTTATTTCCTTTGATCGATATCTCATCCTGGTGATTAATAATGTCGCCCTGTTACAATACTTATCTCATTAATTCATCCTGACATACATCATAGAATTTCTCTCTAGACCCGTATGGTACAAATTACCTCTCAGAGTGTATCTAATCCCACATATCATGCATTACACACGCTGCTTTCCGCTTACGTATATTGCATTGAATGCTGATAGCTATATCTTGTTTGCAGTCTCCGATGAAACGTGCCTCGTAGCTCATTCAGGGTTTTAACTTGAAACGGAGTTTCATAAATAAAACATTATTCATCGCCTATAAGTAGATTACGAAATCTTCACAAAATGCAATTTATAAAATTGCGTAATAAGAAGCTTCAAAATGTAGATCTTCAGCAAACCTTCAGAGGGCGATGAAGTGCAGGAGGACGAGGCGGATATGACGTACGGGTGTAATATGCACAGATGAGATGAGAAATGCATGTACACATTTATTTTGAAAATTTGAAAGGAAGAGACTGCTTGGGAGACCTAGGAATTGAGACTTGACTTCATGCAATCAAGTCCTTTACGAGATACTAACAGTCCTTCAACAAGCCAAGAAATTCCTCACATTTTAAGGACCACGAAGGTTGATTCTAAAGGATTCTGACGATGGTGTGTATTTACACTCAAAATTACTGTGATTTTGGACTTTATCTATCGGCCGATATTCTAGAAAC
Source organism: Cryptotermes secundus (assembly GCF_002891405.2). Lineage (NCBI taxonomy): Eukaryota > Metazoa > Arthropoda > Insecta > Blattodea > Kalotermitidae > Cryptotermes > Cryptotermes secundus. Next base: position 171,573 of record NW_019722435.1, on the reverse strand, counting down.
TAGAAAACATGACGTTTCGGAACCTGGATCTGTTTCCGTCCTCAGGTGAGAGGGGAAGACAGTCAGTTGTGTCCCTTAGAAAGAGCTAACCTCAATCATTGGTCCCGTGATTGAGGTTAGCTCTTTCTAAGGGACCTAACTGAGTAGCTGTCTTCCCCCCCTCACCTGAAGACGGAAACATCCAGTTTCCGAAAAGTCGTGTTCTCTAGTTTCTAGAATATCGGACGATATATAAATTAAAAAACAACGATAATTCTGTGTAAACAAGAAGGCTCATTGCCGTGTTCATGAGAGTCCGCCTGTGATCTCTGTTCTGAGCCATTTCATGCCCTAGCAGTCTGTTTATTTACAAGGGCCGCGCCATAGCTCAAGCGGTTAGTCGCTGGCTTCCCACCGCGGCGGTCCTGATTCGATCCGGGGTCTGGTCAAGTGGGATTTGTGGTGGACAAAGTGGCGCTGGGGCGGGGGTTTTCCGAGGACTTCGGGTTCTCCTGCCAATCTTCATTTCACCCAATTCTCCATCATCATAATCACGCGGGGCAGGCTACAATAGGCCAATCAGTGGCCGCCGTGCCGAGTGGACCCAGTTGGACTCCACCCCCCACTAAGCGAATTAAAAAAATTATGGTACATTTTAATATTGTCCCCCATATTCCCATGTATCTTCCTGGTGTCCTGTTCCCTTCAGGAGCTTCGTGTGTACGTGTACGTCATTCTCATTTCTCTTGTTGACCTATGTGCTCCACGTCCCGTCCGTTTAAACTTTTTTCTTTATTATTCCATTGCCTTAGTAGTCGGCGGAGTACAAATTCTGAAACTCTTCGTTGTGCAAGTTCGCCACCCCCTTGCTGCTTCCTCTCCTCAACACCTTGTTCTCGAACACACCCACCTTGGATTCAGACCTGAATTACTGAGGACATTGTACTTTTCAATGATGTTACAAATGACAATAATTGAATGAGAGAGATAGAGAAATTCGGATTATCGTAGTGTAACAACAGGATATGTAACTAATTCAGAATGTTATGATTATTCAATTTGCATAACCGGTTACGAAACTAAATACTAATCCGGTTATTGCACTCACCATCAAAATTTTAGTTTTTAGATAAGTATCAACCTAAATCACATATCAACAAATAAATTGACTCTTAACGAAGCAGATAGCGAATGTAAATCCCTTCTGTGTAATAACTGAGCATAAAAGTTGTGGAGCTGCATTAAAGTCCTTCAACTGGCCGTCAGTGCTCGCTTGCTTTTAATGTGACGAGAACCTTCTGTAGCCACAAAGAAGCCGCTATATTTGTTAGCATGCGCCGGCAATGCTGGTTCCCTCCTTGCGACACTAGTTGTTAGTGGTCGCGTTATTGTTGTACTTGCCCCATACACACAGAGTTACAAGTCTTCAAACCGAAAACATTTTCACGAAACCTGGCAAAACAATTATCCATTTTGTCTTCTGGTTCGTGTTAAGAATAAGTAACATAAAGTTTGTTTCTCTGTAACAAATAAACAACAAGAAGCCCATTTGAAATTCAGGTCTCCTGTCGTTTAATTGCTGCATATTGTTATGCGTAAATATTTACAGGCTTGTGTGGATATCATGTCTTACGCTCGGTCCATAAATACGAGTTGTATGACGGTCGTCGGCAATGTGTTGCACTTCCATTCATCTAGAGGGTCCATCAGATTTTTTCATCTGAAACGTGCAGTATGATTTTTTATCATCTGTCAATTAACATTTTTATTGTTTATTCCTTATTGAACGTAAATATATGAGACTTGTATCTGTATTCTACATTCACCGGCTTCGAATCTTGGACGGATTGCTGATTAAGTATTATGATAGATTTATGATTTTACTCAGGCTTTTTAGGCGAAAGCAAGAGTACTCTTAAATAGGTCAAGGTACCTTACTTTTATCATTCCTTCCAATTCACATTACACAAGCGTCCGTCTGCTTAGACTGACTCAGAAACAAAACAACATCCTCTTTAAAAATATAACACCCACAAGAAATGTCAATGTGTTTATGATGGGGCTTCACGTGAGTGGCTAATATTATTTAAATGCGAACTTTCATAATACTATGAATATTTAATTAAGGGCAAGAGGGCCTTGTGCACAACGTCTGTGTTTTCTCAAAGTAAATTCTGAACCGGATGCATTTTATTAATTAGTTTGGTGGCATTTGTATTATAAGTTAAAAACAGCGATCTTCTGGGACGCCTTATAATCTGCTAAGTACCGAAGTTTTTGAGCAAGTATTGCGTCCATCTTTAGGACCTGCCATAACTGAGCTTCCTTTCGTAACCGTTTATATCCCTAGGTGTACATTGCAACCTCAATTCTGTTATACAGTGGAGCCAAGGTCCTTTTCGGCTAAGTTCAATCATTTCCAGCCTTCTGTGGAACCTGAAGTTTCATTGCCATGTCCATGACCGCCCATCACTGAATCTTAGCAGCAGCCAAATTAATCCGGTCCACAAACAAACTCCTAGGATTTTAGTCCGCAAGCGAACTATAACGACCGAGCGACCGGCGCTTGTCGGCGAAGTTTAGTGCCAACTTCAGAGGATAGAGGGTGTCTCGTGGTCAGCGTAACGAATCCCCACGGCCGTTAATTTCGGTTTTCTAGACCGGAGCCGCTATTTCATGGAAATAGCTCCTCAATTATCATAACGAGGCTGAGTGGACCCTATTCCAGACCTACTACTTCTCAGAAAGAATCTGGTAGCGACGGGAATCGAACCCGGACCTCTGGATCTGTAACCAGGAACGCTAACCACTAGACCATAGAGGCGGCCAATCCGGCTCACACCATCACAAACGTAACTTTAAGATACATTTAGTCTGTACTTAGGTCTTATAAATGATAGTTGCCTTTCTGGTCTTCCGAGCATAATGTGGTGCATACATGTTACATACATCTATCCCTGTAACAGGCCGTGGAGGCCCATAGGGTTGTGAGAGGTCGAGGCTCCCACATTTTCTAGACAGTCGGCTCACAGATGGCGGTAAGGTTGTCAGCCCTACGCGCCGGCCGCCCTTTACTCCCAGGAAGATACCTGGTACTCATTTCTGTTAGAGACTGAGTCGACCCCAGGGCCATAGTGCGGCTGGAACGATTAGGTCTATTGAAAATTCCATCTCATCGGGACTCGAACAAGCAACTTTCCAGTTTGTAGCTTAGTGCCTCAACCAACTACGTTAACTGGGAGCCCCTAAGTCAAAATGATGGAATTTATATTGTAGATTCTTTCCAGTAACTGTTGGTTTCTCCCTTTTAATTCGAAATATTCTCCCCAGCACTTTTTTCTTACACGTCCTCAAGCTATTTCTTTCTTTTTTTTTCTTAGGGAAAGGAACGAGATTTCACACCCAATAAAAACAGCAGACGAAACTTTAGTTCTGTGTGTTGTAATCTGTAGATCTGGAAGTTAGATGGGAAGACGCTATTGGGGAGTCTGCAACCGGTAACTAATGTCTTCAGTTCGAACACCTGGCTCCCATTTAACATCCAATTACTACTTTTATAGAGTGTATTGAGGTGATACAAGTACACAGAACGTGATCTGCTAGAGTTGTTCTCCTTTGACTCCTGTGCAGTAACCTGTATTTTTTGTTACATGCAGCATGCTAGGAGGTTTTTAAAAGAGAACTGACGTCAGCAATATTGCTCCCATTATTAATTTCATTTAGGCTATGCGAACGAACCTGCGGCCTTTATGAAGGTAGCGATGTAGCCTAGCTAGTCTGCACGACAATGCGTGTGTCGAAACTACTTTCTGCCTTCAGTATTATCATTTATCAACAGACAATGAATGAATGGAGGCCCACCCATGTTGTACAGTGGCTTTGCAACGTCATCTTTCAAATTGCGCGTGCGCATGTGTGTGCTGTGCTGCCTGCTTATGGCAACCACGATACACAGCAACCTGCCGTACTTGTTTTAATTATCAGCTCATTTCGCATTCTGTGTGCTCCTATGGCGGATCGTGTCTCGTGCTGCGATCGCCGTTGGCAATGTACATGGCTTTATTAAGTTTTAATGAATAAAAACGAGAAATGAAGTAAAATAGAAGGAGGTTATATGATACTAACTCACACGGAACTCACGTGACACGACGTAATATTTGTTATGGATTTATTNTTAGTGCTGAAACATGTAGTGCAAGAGAGAAGAGTAAGGTGAATAAATGTATGCACTGTAAGACGGTTGGAATAAATCATGGATTTATTCTGATTTTTGAACTGAAGAGATAGAATGTAAAAGTAAATTAATGTGGTAACAGGACTAATTAGAGTTACTTGGTTGTTTCAAAACAATGGAACCGATTCCTAACTAAGCTATTTCCACAGTTGGGATCCAGTTGCTTAACAACGCTTTAAGTACCGAGAATATGGAGCGTCAGATGATAGGACGACAGATAAATGTGGAGCAGTTGCAGGGATAGAAGTGGGCGGGGTGGGGAAACCGAAATACTGCAAGTACCCGTCCCAGCGTCACTTTGTCCACCAGAAACCCCACAGGATCTTACTTGGAACTGAAACCGGTTCACCGCGGTTGGGAGCGAACCACTAATCGCCCGAATTATGGTGCGGCATGAGACTTAAATTCAGCTGGAAAGATAATATTAAAATGTATCTTACATTCATATGATATACAGGTGTGGAATGCAATCACCTGCTTCAGGATAAGGCCCAGTGGCGTGTTGTTGCGAGCACAGAAATGGCCATTACGATTCCATATAAGGCTGATACGTTAATCAGATGAATGACTATCAGCGTCTCGAGAAGAACTTTGCTCCGCGGAGTTGATTATGAAGCGTAGGTTCATGTCCTCTGCCCTTCACTATAACATCAACGCTTTCAGGCCCAGAGCGTCAGGAAGACGCCCTCTGGTCTCCTTTACTGTTGACTTCTATTTCATACTCATCCTTTTAGCCTACTTTCCCTATTTGGAAAAAAATAAAAGGACATTTATGAGGTTACCTTACTGTCTGTGTATTCCTCTTCCCCCATTTTTTTTTCCTTTTTTTGTGCGATCTGGGTCGCATCAAATGGAAGTAGGTAATTAGTTCTTCCCAGAACAGTTTGTTGTTATTATTCTTTCGTCTTCCACATTCCCCATTATTTCTTATCCCTGTTTTTTCTTATCTTCTTCTCTCTCATCCTCTGTTTCCTCTTTATATTTTACCTCCTCTTCCTTTTCCATCTGCTCTTCTTCACCCCTTCTTTGTCACCAGTGTTCTGGCTTAGAAAGTGTGTATCCACGATCTTTGAGGGTGTACGCTTCATTATGTACTATGGTTCTCTTTCGGCACTGAATGCCACAACCATCGGAATGCCTGGCATTCCTAACCTAAATGCTACATAGATTCCATGCTCGTGTAATTTTTTGTGCTCAGCTACAGTCAGTAAGACAGAAGCCTGGGCCAGGTGCCGCCTTCCCTGCCCAGACTGTCCCCACTCCTCCACAATTGAGTCCATTTGGGGTGCGGCCGTATTGTATTCTAGGTCACCACACAGTGTAGCAGTAAGTCCGCTATGACGTGCAGTGGCTAGACTACGGGCTGCATGGCTGGAGATCGATTCTCTTGAGAATCACAGATTTTCTTTATGCCACTGCTTCCTTATCAGCTCCGGGGAGTACACACAGCCTCCTATCCGAGGGGTCTCATGGGCTCTTTTTTCGGGGCTCAAGAGACCGGAGAACATTCATGTTTTCAAGATGTGGTGCTGAATTGATCACAGGCACAACTTTACCATAAGCCTGCCAGACACTTCAGCCAACGTCTCGACTTTGTGTACTTATTAAAGATTAGAACAGAAGACAAATCCAAGAGGAACAGACAATATTTGAAAATTTCACAGCCAATGAATGCACTAAAGCCCCATCGATCGACCAACCGCGACAAAGTTCAGTTAAAAACAATTTGCTCTATGATCGACTCACATGACAGAGACAGTCTAAGTGCCCGAATCGTTTGTTTTTGCCTCACCCGTGGTCGATCGAGGAGATTTCAATGCACCTTGAATAGTCTGTGCTAATCTTAGGAATATACCGTATGTGTTTGAGGGACTGGCGAGGCGCGAGAGGTGATAAGGCGGCTGGAAGATGAAGAGGCAATATAAGTCTCGAAGCGACATGCGAGAACTGGACTGAGCGGGTCCGGGCTTTGCATCCGTGAGACTAACTGACCATGTAGAATGAAGTACAATCCAAATCATGCAATTATTTTCTTTCTTCTCCGGTTATTCAATTGTGATATGTAGAGGAGAATCTAGGAGCACGTTGTAATGTAGTTGGTTGAGACACTATGCTACAAACCGGAAGGTCCCTGGATCGAATTCCGATGAGGTGGATTTTTTCAATTGACCTAATCCTTCCAGCCGCACTATGGCCCTGGGGTCGACTCAGCCTCTAACAGAAATGAGTACCAGGAATATTCCTGGGGGTAAAGGGCGACCAGCGCGTAGGGCTGACAACCTTGCCGCCATCTATGAGTCGATTGTATAGAAAATGTGGGAACCTTAACATCTCACACCCCTATGGGCCTCCTCCACAGACTGTTACAGGAATACTTTTACTATTTACTTTTTACCACTGGGTCCCATTCTGAGATGGTTGACGGCTGTGATTTAATAACCACTGGATATTACTGTCCCATGTATGCGTAGATCTATCGGCATTAACCTCCCGTCGCTTTACCTCTGGGAATTGAGCTGCAGCAATATATTGGATAGGAGGTCTGGTTAGCCTTAGGGTCAGTCTACATGGCTACACACAAATACCTAAAGCTCTGCCTCTATTAGAAATCGAACCCCGGACATCTAGCCCTCAATCGATCAGTATTCTGCCACATAGTTACCTACCTCTGTACCAATTATTTTGATATTTTAAATAAATTTCATTTGAATATGTGATGGAAGATAACTTTACTCATAACGTGTGTCCATATGATTTTCAGTCGAGTTTTTAATATTGCGCCCTATGAACGTCGATTCAGTATGCGGTCCAAGGAAGAGAGTTGTTATTTTATAAGGAGCTGAGATTTATTTGACAGGGATTTCCTATTCATGTGTTACATCAGTGAGGTTGCATATTGAAAACATGAAAAATGAATAAAAGTTGTCCCTCTACGAGATTGGCCTGAGCGTAGATACCAAGCAACTGAGGAATGCCAAATCGCAGTGAATGTGTTAGCAAAATATAGCTTGTCTACGTAACACACTTGCAGAACGAGATGAAATTTGACGTGTCATCATGATAGCGTATGTAGTTCAAACTAACCACTACATAACCGACAGTTCTCTGAAACAAGTATATAATATTGAGGCTTTCACGACGGTGACTATGAAGAAAGCAGTCTTCTGGGATTTGGCACCGTGTATATGTGGTGTTTACCGACGTTTCGGAGGAACGTATCGCCTCCATCTTCAGGGTAGAAGGGAAAATATAAGAAATCCGCAAGCGAAGAGACCGTGAGAACCGGTACCGGTACAATGAACTTAAACAAAACCAAACATCAAATACTTAAATATACGTTACGTTATCAGTTGACTGAAAATAGATGTTAGGATACGAGAACAAGATGTGAATGCCACAAATGATGCTTTAAAAACTATGTATACAGTTGATGGTCAGTATGAATCAAGGTCAATGAAAATCTTGCGGTATGAACTAATAAAAGTAATAATTCAATTCAGTAACTAAGTAACTAACTTCATGAGCTGAGACCTTCTTGAGAAGCCATCAGTTGTGTAGCTACTCAAGAAATTCCCAACATTTTATGGAACTCGAATGTTCATTACCGTGTCATAAGATTCCTCCATCAGTCCCTATCCTGAGCCAGATCAATCCAGTCCATACCATCTTATCCTGTTCCTCTAAGGTTCATTTTAATATTATCCACCCACCTACGTTTTGGTCCTCCTAGTGGTCCCTTTCTTTCTAGCTTTCCCACTAATATCCTATATGCATTTCTGTTCTCCCCATTCATGCTACATACCCTGCTTATCTCATCATCCTTTACTTGTTCATTCTAATTATACCTCGAGAAGACTTCATGTTATGAAGCTCCTCATTGTGCAGTTTTATTCAACCCTCCAGTCACTTCATCTCTCTTCGGTCCTATTTTCCTCAGCACCCTGTCCTAAAACCATAACTCTGAAAAAGTAGAAAAAAGGTATAGAGAATTTCACAGAATTCAAAATGAGTATGGGCTGCTTTAAAATAGACTAAACTTGAATAATGAAAAGGCAGTTTCAGGCCATATGCATGCATTTTATACAATATTTCTCTCAGATATACCGCTCTTCTTGCAACTAACAGCGTACGGGTTGAAATTCTGTATACATTCCAGTTAATCTGTATCTTTCCATATTTGTAATGTCACTACTGTCCAGTGTTGCGTGTGTTGGTATCCACACGCATCCTCCGCTAGTCGACCAGTCGATGCATCGACACTCCCGCAGTACGAGTAAATCTGAATACACGAAGGCTCGTCATTGCTGTCAAGGGACGACTGCCAACGTTCGCGCCGACTGATGATGTTCACCAGCTCGGTCACGTCGGCCAGCTGTTCTGGTGGAGTGGTAGTGCAGTCTCATCAATGTTCATTGCTGTTTAACTTATTTTGTAACTTTCTGAATGCAATCAGTGAATTTATGGGTCATAAAATGAAAGACGCCCCTCACGGTAGCCGAGCGGTCTTAAGGCAGGCACTGTCTTCTCTCGTTCGGAAGCCGGGATCATGGGTATGAATCCCACTCAGGGCATAAATTTGTTTTGTGTGAGTGTGCGTTTTTCTGTGTTAGTGTACAGGTAGAGGCTTTGAGACGAGCTGATCAACCGCCTTAGGCGTCCTACCGAATATCTAAGGTCTTGTAAACCGAGGTGAAACGGAGAGTTTCGTGGATGTAGGTCAAGGTCCAAATTGGGGCTGTAACGCCAAAGGAAAAATGAAAGAACAGGGTAGATTCTAAAACTAGGTTCGCTGATCGAAGAATCGGCTATCGTTGACGATTGATAAATCAAATTAAATTCGATTAACGGGGTGGCTGTAATTAGATAATTTAAATTTAACGCTTTGCTACCGAGCAGGCTGTTAGGGCGATAATGTTTTAGATTTGTATCCTGGAGGTTCCCGCTTTTAATCTTGGTAGCAACTTTGAATATCCTCTTGGAATTTCTCTGTCCCTTTGGACAAATTCCGGCGCAATACTTTGGTTGTCCCATGAATATTTTCTTCCAAATTCAATTTCGTTATTCACTGAGTATCGAAAGTTGGATGCTGTGTGCTCACAACTACTCACAGTGCCGTAGAATAAAGGAAAAGACACTAAGCTGTAAGTATGTACTTGACATAATCGACTTTTTTATTCACTACGGTGCTGCACAAAAGCAACCACTTGAAACGGCTGAGCGAAGTCCTTCAGAATCTAAGAAATGCTTAGATAATCGAGAAATTCTCAGCTATTTTACTGAGCTGGAAGAGCACACAAGCGTCTGCCATCGAACCGCAGTATGGTCCATGTGCATCCAGCTCAACTCTCACGTTATTAATCGTTAAAGAACAAGACACTCGTCAATTGCAACAAACGTATACAAAATGTTGAGCCAGTAAAACCGCCTTACAGGTTTCGGTCTGATACGGCCAACTTCAGGGGGCACGCAGTAGCGTAGTTGGTTGAGGCATTATGCTGAGCATATGCACTCACCCTCTAACAGAAATGAGTACCAGGAATCTTCCTGGGTGGCAAAGGGCGGCCGGCGTGTAAGGCTGACAACCTCACCGCCATCTGTGAGCTGATTGTCTAGAAAATGTGGGAGCCTCAACATCTAACAACCCTATGGGCCTTCACGGCCTGTTAGGGATAGCTTTACTTTTTTTACTTTACTTTTTACTTTCTTTCAGTTGCTTAAATCAATTATGGTAGTTATGGTAATTAAAAATTAAAACATAGTTTCCTGTTCTGCATATAATTCACGGTACCTTAACATTGTAAAGTTTCACTTCAAAGGTCAAGTTTGTAATCTCAACACGAAAAAGAAGTCACGTACAACTAACTATATTGATAAAACTGCCTACTTCCATACGAGATTCTTCATGCATAGCTTCAGTGATTCACTATCCATCGCAGTTAGACTGAAAGCATTCCCACCGCGGCGGCCCGGGTTCGATCCCGGGTCTGGGCAAGTGGGATGTGTGGTGGACAAAGTGGCGTTGGGGCGGGTTTTCTCCGAGTACTTCGGTTTCCCCTGCCAATCTTCATTCCACCAAATTCTCCTTCATCATAATCACGCGGGGCAGGCTACAATAGGCCAATCAGTGGCCGCCGTGCCGAGTGGACCCAGTTGGACTCCACCCCCACTAAGGGAATTAAAAAAAATTTAGCCTGAGAGCAGAATATATATTGTCATTTTTATGAGTGACTATGTACGGGTTTGAAATGCTAATTGAATTGATTGAACACATAGAGATCGTAAGTAAAAGTAGCTATAGCGCTGTCGCTAATTCATACACTCTGCAGTTCACTACAGCACGTACGAAATCTTCAGCCTGTCTTCACCTTATCTTCACCGTCTGTCGCCTGGTAACGGCTTCAACACCGTAGTTTCCTCAGCTTCCGTGTTCACGTCCTTACTGGCCGACAAGTGTCTCACAACTCGCTAAATTCAAAGTCAAAGTCATACTGCTACTGAGGGTCCCTCAGTCAGTGAGTCATGGTGTCGAGCCCCATCTGGGACTCATGACCAGATATTTATTACTGTTTGACATTTACTGTCTTGTTTTTGTGGAGCGCCCTCTCTGACGAGAGGACGAGCCTGTCTTTTGTATATGCTGCTGACACTTGCCAGCGCAGTCTTTCTCGGGTTCGAGTCCCTTGGGGCTCGCGACCATATTTTACTCTCTCAGATTTGAGACTTCCCTTTTGGTCGCCTCCTACGACTCGTAGGGTCACGGCAAATTCTAAAACTGTCCTGCTTAAAACACCTCAGCACGGACCTCACAGAGGAATCTCTCCCAGAAGTTCTTATATTGTTGCATTAGGTAGCTATCACATGGACCGCGTAGAGAACATCGCTTCCCAGTTACTCCATTGCTGCTTGCGTGTCTGTTGCGGGCTTTATTAGCAACGGCTTTTGCATAGCTGCTTATTTCGTTGCCGTTGTCTAACAACGGATCTATAAGCCACGGTATTTTTCTCGGTCATCTTGGTGTCTTAATTTATACGAAAAGGAAATTTAATTTGCACGTTATACTTAAAGCTGCATACAACATTTCTGGACAATTACCATGATTAAGTTATTAATTATATGCAATTGTTAAGTAAAACGCAAGGTACCATGATGTTCATACAATGTTTCATACAATTCTGATAACTAAATAAATTGCCGTTACTGGGGTCATAAGCCCATAGAAGAATGGTACGATAACCCTACATATTCATATAAAAATAAGAAGAAAAGTAGGTTAAGGAAACTTACTTTGGTTGATAAAATCTGTAACTGTCAGCAATACGCAACTGTGCGAAGTCAGCATAATGCACATGCCGCGCTTGTATGGACTGTCATTTCGTTTAATCATATCAAGCATATCGCTTTGCTTTGAAGTATGTGATCTAGTCGCGGAATTTAATGTAGACTTTCTAATTCTGTCTGATGAGAAATTCAACGCGTGGGAGATATGAAATAGGGTCTCATATACACCTGGAAGTCACGCGTGGTTTTCTGATTCTCCCTGCAAGTAAAATGGTACAGTGGTTGTAACACCTTAATTATCATTTAATTATAGTATAGGATTCTTGTAATAACACAGCTGAACTGATTCAGAAATGATTATGTAAGTTACATATATCTTGTTATGGCGAAAGTCTGTTACGGATTTCGTTACTGACCTATGATTCGTGTTTGCACGCTCTCGTATGTCTTGTCCACCGCCTCACGATTTTTAAATTACGTAAGTAAAGTCTGTCATTACAGAGTTTAATTGGTGCCGAATGAATTGAGGTAAGACCTTGTTTCAAAGCTATTCCCATTCTCAGGCGTGTGTGGTATTCACGAGTGCCTTTGTAGTTTTCTCTGTTGCAAATTCCATGACTTTTTTCAAAATTTATTTATTATCTTCACTTGTTTTAAATGCCAGAATTGTTATTCTCAAATTCCGCAAATAATACAAGGTTTATCTGTTTATGAAAGGTGTATACTAGTCGTTAATATGAAGCGTTGTTTTACGTTAGCGTCCACTGTTTATCTTCCGTCAAAATTGCAACACTTTTACACTCTACATTTCAACACTACATGTTTCGGCCTCAAACGGCCATCTTCATGTGTTTTTATGTTACAGATATTTTACTAAAACTGTGTTAAAACTGCTAATTTTGAACAATTGCAACGGGATGCCGAAATACAGAATCATAAATATTTCTTTCTTTGCCGGTCACGGTAGCCGAGCGGTCAAAGGCGTGCACTGTCTTCGCTCGCTCGGAAGCCGGGATCGTGGGTTCGAATCCCACTCATGGCATGGATGTTTAGTTTGTGTGTGTGCGTTTTTCTGTATTTGTGTACAGGTAGAGGCCTTGCGACGAGCTGATCACCCGCCCAAGGAGTACTACCGAATGTGTAAGATCTAGAAAAACGAAGTGAACGGAGAAGTTCATGGAGATAGGCGTAGGCCCACTGGCGCTGTAGTGCCAAGGAAAAAAAACTTCTTTACGGTTTATTTGTGAGCAGGAAAATTGCAGTTAGACAAGAATCCAATTAACATTCGGAACAACGACTCTTCATTTCTTGTCCGTGACTCTGCATTTGTCATTTACGTTACTTTAGAGATCAACTCGCGTGTACAAGACAGAACACTACTATTTAAAGGGAACACAATGTAATCATCCCTACGAAGAATATGAAAGCGAGAAAGTCAAAAGGCTTTAGGTATAAAACGAAAGAAAGAACAGAATATCACGAAACCGCAAAGTAAAGCGAAGGCATGAAAGAATTATACGACAGATGACAGGGATTCAGTCGCATGATGTTGAAATAAGATGAAGATTGCCTCATTTTCATCGCTGTACATATTCACTCCCATCTTTAATGCAGCTCTGTTCACAATCTCTCTTTAATATAAAATAAAATTAAAATCACAGTCAACTTCTACATGATTCGGCCATGCTTTATCATCTTCAGGGAACCGTTCACTTTTCGAAACTGCCACACTGAACTAGTTCTTAAAGCAAAATATTTCAATGCTATTGCATTTTCGTCGTTCATACTGAAATACATTTGTTTGAGAACAAAACCCTTTATCCGTTCCCATGCTATTTTCCTCTTGCGGGGTCCGTGTTTTTGCTTCGTTTTATTTAGCCCTATGAACATCGGAGTTGTGTTGTTATCATTGTTACTTTTATGTTCTTCCTTACTATGTATGTTCCCACTAGCCGGATGAACAGTAATCTGAGGATGGCCAAGTAAATCTGAAATACATTTTTATTTTAATGTTATTTTAAATTAAAGAGAGATTGTGAACAGAGTTGCATTATAGACGAAAGTGAATATGTAGGGTTACACTTCAATGCAACAGGATGCTGAAATACAATATTATGCCTTATTTTAAGACACGTATCAACAATTAAGGTTAAGTAGGGTCACTTAATAAATGTAAAGGTCTTTCTAATTCTAAATAAAAATCTGTTATCTTTAATCGGAAGACTTGAAAGGAATAGCACATTTTGGGTGATCCAGGAGTAGATGGGAGGATAATATTAAAATGGATGTTAGAAGATACAATATGAAAGTGTGTGGAATATTCAGGATAGGGACCAGTGGCGGGCTCTTGTGAAGACGACGATGAAATTTCGGGTTCTGTCAAAGGAAAAATTTCTAGGAAAGCTGTTGAACTGTTAGCTTCTCAAGGATAACTTACAGCAAGTGTCACGTAACTTCGAACAAGGCCAAGAGTAACCTTGAATGCGCAGAAGAAAAATTTCAGACAAGGGGGTGGGTTCGGGGGTGTGAGAAGTGACAGGCGGCCAGTTGTTTCTGTTGACATATAAAAGTTGCTGGTTCTCAGAACCTCAGCCTTTAACAAAGCACAAGGTACTTCTAGAATAAAGAATTACTTTCTTTATCCTACGGAGCTTCAGCGCTCGTTGATGCCACTACCCTTAAGGCATGAAGGAAACGGCAAGCAGACGAACTTACATCCAACAAGAAATTCCTGGGAAGACTCATGAGGCCACTTTGTTACAGTACAGGAGCTCACCAGCGTAGCTTACAGTTTCTGTTTCCTTTATTATAATTATTAAATGATATAATTATCGATGTCAAACTGAAAGACAAATGAAATTTTTTCCACGGTGTTCATGTCTTTGTTTATATTTTTAAAATATTACTTTAATAAGAATTGCGAACATTTATGATTATAATAATGTATAATTCAAAGACCCTATATTAAGTAGTGCTAAGATTTCCCCCACTTTCCAAGTCCGTCATGTCGTTATACTGATGTCAGAAAATTAAAAAAAGGGCTACAGTATCTTCTAGTATCACGATGTTCTATCAAATTCAATAAATATGGGCCTTGTGATTAAAGAATTGAAAGGAGAACATGCACAGACGCACAGATATTGTAATGATTTCATAATACTCTTCTTTTTTCTTTTTCATAAAAGAAGTAAAGTAGGCTACACTAGGACGGAGTTGTCATTGTACAATGTACAATGTACAATGTACAGTTGATTGAACCGGTGTCCTTTCAACCAAAGGGGAGGCAAGACATGTTATTGGCTGTTGCTACAGGCCGATCTAAAACCTGGGGATCATGAACCAGTAAGGAGTACATCACTAATTTGGAGAAGNATACGTTCCTCCGAAATGTCGGTTAACACCACATATACACGGTGCCAAATCCAAGAAGACTGCTTTCTTCATAGTCACCGCCGTGAAAACCTCAAATCCTACTTATTGATCAATGTTTGAAGAAAATGTCGTACAGAACAAAACAACATGTGACTTTAGTGAAAAGATTATGCCAGACCGCTAATGTTGTTCAGCGTCAGTTCATTGTAAGCTCCGAGTGTAGGAGGGCTGTAAGCAGGTTTACAAAGAACTAATCAGTTAACGAGTTTTAAACGACTGCAGCTGTGTCGGCATTAGGAAGGGTAATAGGTAAAAAAGAAGAGAACACAAACAATATTTCACGCGTTCAACAAGCAATGATGCACAGTCTGTAAGACGTCTTTCTCAACAGCCTGACTTAGGAGGATTATCAATGTATAGGATGTTTCTAAAAGGCATGAAATTGTTTCCAAATAAAATTCAAATGCACAGTTCCTTGGCGAGGGTGACAGAATCATGAAGGTTTATTTCTGTGGTCAGTTCATGTTCTTTTGATTAACATATACAAAGCAAAAACGAGGAGACTTCATAATTTATACTCTTCACATAATAAAGTAGGAAAAGGTAAAGCTATCCCTGTAACAGGCCGTGAAGTTCCATAGTGTTGTGAGACATCGAGGTTCCCACATTTTGTCTAGACAGTCGGCTCACAGATGGGGGTAAGATTGTCATCCTTACGCGCCGGCAGCCCTTTACCCCCCCTCNCCCCCCCCCCCCCCCAGGAAGATACCTGGTACTCATTTTTGTTAGAGACTGGGTCGACCCCAGGGCCGTAGTGCGGCTGAAGGGATTACGTGAACTGGTAAAATCCACCTCATTGAGACTCGAGCCCGTGACCTTCCGGCCTGTAGCATAGTGTTTCAACCAACTACGATGCCGCGTGTCCCCCATTGGGGTAATTTTATCAATGAGATGATATTAAAACTAAGTGAAGGACTCCCTGGAGGGATGACAAATATATACAGGACAGTAATCTGAAAACCTGAAATGGAAAGTCATTTGTGACACATAGGCACAGATTGGAGTATAAGCTAAAATTTATCTTAAAATTAGTCGGCGTAAGGCTGACAACCTTACCGCCATCTGTGAGCCGATTGTCTAGATAATGTGGGACCCTCAACGTCTCACAACGCTATGGGCCTTCACGGCCTGTCACAGGGATAGCTTTACTGTGAGTATTGACGGTTACATCCATGTCTAGAAAGAAAATTCATCCAATCCATGGCAAAGGTGCCGAGCTGCATAAAGAAAATGTTGAACAGGTCGGGTTTCGACGGCATAGCCTGCAGAAAATGCAATGACGAGTATGTCCAATGAGGATTTTTGTGACTGAGAGCTTTCGAATCGATTTCGTGAGCATTTACGTTATGTCACTCCTCAGGCCTCAGACAAGGGGCTTTCGTAGAGACATTTTTGTAGAAACAAACACACATGGTTCAAGAACTGAAGGAACAAAATTCAGAAGTTGTGATGAGTGTCGGTGAACATACTGTGGCTGGAGAAGCGCACATTTATTAAAGACAAATACAGGTGGTTGTGGATGTCGAACATGCACACAGCGAAAATGTTTTCATTTTCATTCTGTCTAGACAGACGTATTTAGTGCAACAGACAGTAACGAGTGTCATGCCTTTCTGTAAATGGGGGGGGTCATATTGGGGAGGTACCATTTTTCTTTCTTTCTTTCATTGTAGTTGTAATAAACGAACATTAAGATCAATGAGATATGCAAAGTTGCAAAGAAATAACATACAAACCTTTCCATTCGTGTTTATGTAACAAGTGACTGAAGGTTATGGCGTTAACACCATTTTCTCTTAAAGTTGGTACAGCTTGACAGAGAAAAGCTTGAACACTTCGACAGAAGACACGCGTCTTACTTCCTCGGCAGCTACATCATTAGGCACTCGAGCTGAAGACTGAAGACTCCACTAATACAATGACAGTAATAAAATTTACACTTCGTCATTCCAGAGACTAGTAGTCGCTTGTGACAGGTGCTCTCTGATTTTGTTTTCCTTTATGAATTCGATTCTCCTCAAGTTGAAATCCGAGGATCATATGGCTATATTTTTCTTACGCATTGTAACAAAATGTTTGAGAACAGGGTGTTGAGGAGAATATTTGGACCGAAGAGAGATCAAGTGACAGGTCGTTGGAGAAAACTGCATAATGAGGAGCTTCATAACTTGTACTCTTCTCCAAGTATAATTAGAATGATCATTCAAGGAGGAGGAGATGGGCAGGTCATCTAGCACGAATGGGGGATACGAGGAATGCATTCCTATATGCATTCCTCATCTCTCCCGTTCGTGCTACATGCCCTGCCCACCTCATCCTCCTTGACTTGTTCATTCTAATTATACTTGGAGAAGAGTACAAGTTATGAAGCTCCTCATTATGCAGTTTTCTCCAACCTTCTGTCACTTCATCCCTCTTCGGTCCAAATATTCTCCTCAACACCCTGTACTCAAATATCCTCAGTCTATGTTCCTGTCTTAATGTCAGAGACCAAGTTTCACACCCATACAGAACCACAGGCAAAATTATAGTTTTGTATATTCTAATTTTTATGTTTTTGTACAGCAGACGAGAAGACAAAAGGTTCTGGGCTGAATGGTAGCAAGCATTACCCGAGTTCAATCTCCTCTTAATTTCCTCATGATTCATACCAAATGTGTATGATTAAGAAGCTGTAAAGGTCCTTCACGGACTGTAGCGTCCACAGAAGAGAACAGAGTAGTAGTTCGCTCCCAATTGGTCCGAATTAGTGAGGTCTTACTGTAGTATAATACCGCGCTCATTGCCAAGTCTTGAAACGTTCTTTACAAAGCAAAAAAGAAAGAATACTCTACAGATGCCATGCCTGTCTATCAGCCTATGACTTAGTAGTAGGGCTTAAAACATCGAAAAAATTTCCTTAAAATTCGGCGTGGGAAATTTTCGCTAAAATTTGCGAACATTTCTGCTTTTCAGCCCTTTTATTCTGCAATAAAGCCTGGGTTACGAAAGGCCATAAATGGACTTTTCCAGGTATCTCACAGACATTGTTGAAATTCGATATGGGAAACTTCCACCACATGTTGCCCCGTTGTTCTGACTTTCCACCATAACCTCTTAGACAGTAACAATTTCTTCTCTTATTAATCCATTATATAGCCCAATGTACACAAGGCCTAAGTGGCACTCTACATTTATTCTAAAATTGTTTCTTCACATTTTGTTTAAATTCGATATGGGATATTTTATTTAATTTAAGTTTTATTATTTTTATTTTAAGTGAGCTAAATAAACTTTGAAGAATGCAGTCAGTCATTTTTGTACTGCACTGTGGATTGTACCATTTTCTAAAATTGTTACAATCTTAAGCAGAAAGTAGAAATTTTTACAATACGTTGACAACTAGAAATAATATTTTTTAATTACTGAACTCTTAAGAATGTAATCTTGTTCCATGTTCTTTATCTTTTCGACTAGATTTCTTCCGATATTTGGGGAATACGCTTATGTAAATCAGCTGAAATGGAGAGACCGGAAATGCTGGCTGACGTTCCTTACATTTCCCTGACTGACTGACTGACTGACTGACTGACGAACCGATTAACTACTGACTCGCTAAAGTACTAACTCATTTATTAAACTCGCCACAAATTGATCTGATCAATTAGAAGTCTTAATGCCTTACCGATAACCAGATACGTAATTCACTGACACGTACGATGTATTCCATTTCTCGACACGCCGACATGAAATCTGCCACTAGGCTCGATTTTGAGACAGTTAAATTCAATCTACACTACTAAATTTCAATTTTAGGTACTAGAATCGCATAATCTACTCCACTCCATGAACCAGGTCACATTATATCGTGTGAAAGGAACCTTACGAAAGAAAGTACTCCTGAAGTTCTCACCAGCATAAATATATTGAAAGTATTTGAAAATACGTATGATCCAGAAATGTTCTAGTGACCACGTCTCTCTTCACTTCCCTAACTTAACCATAACACATCCTCATTTCCATAGTTTGATCATAGCTTGTTTGTCCATGCTGTAGTGAAATACGTAACTGCTGTGGCTGTTTGACAAAACTGATAAGTAAAAATATTTGTACTTTGTAGACAAAATGGAAGATATTGAAATGAATAAATTATATTTACTCTCAATCACTCACTCACGCATGGAGCTGAGCCCTTCTTAAGAAGCCGCCAATTGTGCAGCTACTCAAGAATTTCCCAGCATTTTATGGAACCCAAAGATTCATTACCGTGTTCACAAGAGCCCTTCACTGGTACCTATCCTGCGCCAGATCAATCCAATCCTGTCTCTCTAAGATCCATTTTAATGTTGATATTTACTCTTCAGATTATAAATTTCGCACTAGATTGTGGTCATGGCAAGACAGAGGACAGAGAGACGAACAGACATAAAGTTAAGGCGGTGGACAATTACGAGTAGACACAGAAATAGTGTGTTCAACTGTGTGGAGCATTTTAGGGACTTACACGGAAGCAACAGTTCCTATAAATATGACCGCCACATTAAAATTTACCGTTGTGTGGGTGTGTGTGTGTGTGGGGAGAAGTTGGTGCTATTGAGCCAACCTCTGTGAGGTGTTTTCTGGCATGATGTCAGGGTCTCCAGGAACAGGATTACTTTCGTTTCGGCCGGCAGCAATCTTTGCCGACCGGTGTAACCGGACTCTTTCATGCGTATTATAAGTCATGACCTTCGACCCCACGTCGTCCTGCTTAATGGTGTGACCCCGACTAGGGCTGCAGCTGGCTCATTCTACTCACTTTCTCTCTGTGTATGACCTTATGCAGACGGCGAGACAGCCACTGACAGCTTTAATTAAAACTCTACTTTTTGTTACATCTTTTCATACTAGACCAGGTGGGGTTCTTTTTAGCTTACTTTTTTTTTTAGCCCAGTTAATATGGCATACGCACTGGATCATGGGGGAATAAGGGTTCGATTCACGTCGTGGGCAAAGGTATTTCTCTTCTTCCCAGCATCTACATCGGCTTTGGCAGTCACTCAGCCTCCTACCCAGTGGGGAATTTTCCCCGCTGATAAAACGGCCGGGACGTGAATCTAATGCTGGGGATAAGAATATCTGAAGCTAAGTTCCACCCACTGCTACCTCCTCACGGCGTGGTGCTTATTTAAGCATAGATATAACTTCAATATTTAAGCAAGTATAAGAATAAGCTTAGGAGATTATCGTGTTTTTTCTGTATCCCCTTTCAATCCGTGAACCAATTAACCGATTTTACTAAATTTTCTTTTACCCTGAAGATGGAGGCGATACGGTTCTCCGAAACGTCGGTTGACACAATATTTACATGGCGCCACATCCGGAAGACGGGTTTCTTCATAGTCAACGCAGTGAAAACCTCAAATCTTACAAAGCTGAATTAGTTGTTCTTGTGATCTTTGTTACGCGTCTCGGGTTCCATAATTCGTCATTGAGCTCTTAGCAGTAGAGCAACCAGTAAAATTACGTACAAGAAGCGCAAAGTAATTAATAATTTTGTGCTGTGGTTGCTACAGTTTTTAACCTACTTTCCTTGCTTACAACGGAAGATACTCTATAGGCATATGTCATCATATCTTTGTACCTACGCCTCTGTAGTATCATTGATTTCAGAGAAAGATTTTCGTGAAAGTTGGTATGATCCTCGAGCCACTGGAGGCCATTAAATCCGAGACGCCGGCGTCATTAATGTGTGGATATACGTCGTAAACATAAGAATATGTGCCAGTTCTTACGAAATATTAATTACTTTTCAAGAAATACAAATATGGCGGCGGTTGGAATCTGACAAATCTGGCTAGGTATTATCATAAATGTGTTTTGTGTTTGCCCATGCGTCTGTGCCACTCATGTTTTCTAATCAGGAGACAGATTTTAATTAAATTTGATACGAAAACTATGCTACCAAGGGACCACTCTACATTTTTTAACTTTTAATTTCTTCTTCCATCGTCCGGAATTCTAGGTAATAGAGGACACGACGTTTCGGAAAATGGATCTGTTTCCGAAACGTCATGTATTCTGTTACCTAGAATTCCGGGCGATGGAAAAAGTCCAAAAACCCAGTAATTCTATGTGTCAACCACCATCGTCTGAACCCTTCAGAATTTATTTTAATTTCTTACAGTAAGAAGTATAAGGAAGACTATGTGGACTTCTAAAGCGGGAAGGATGTACGATGAAGCCTTGTATAACAAGCAGCGTTTACGAAACACTTCCTCCCCCAAATTGGAATTTATTTATGCGGCGATACTTAGTGAACCGCTGCACCTGGATGGGTGCCAACTTTTATGAAGATACATAGATCAGAAACGCATCTACTTAGTTCATATGGAAGTTTCTAAAAAAATAAGAGTTAAAGTTATGGTGACAATGCAAATGTTTGAGGTTATATCCAACGAATTTAAGTTTTCGGAACATACATACTTACTAATGGAAATTATGCAGATCAGTGGGACATTAAAATATATCATATTTATTAACGTATATTAATAAGTTACCTTTAGCCTCGTCTGATACAGTGGGACATAGGAAGGAAAATGTATTTGTAATCGTCCTATAACTTCTTGTCTAACTATCGTATTTTTTCGTTTAATACTTATTACGTAAAACAGTGTTCATGTAGCTTTGAAATATACACGGTAAGGAAATTGAATATTATACGGGCGTAAGTAACCGCTTAAAGATTAATCTGATACAGGCACCATAAAACGAATTTATATTAGAGATGTGTGATTTAAGAAATAAACAATTTTATTGTTTAATTCAGTTTCTTTTAAGAAAACCCTCGTGAAGCACCGATACTTAACTAGTGTTGTGGGCCTGTTTATTCTAACAGAATGTGGTGAAATTCGATTATGTAAACGTTGAAACATGTGAAAGACTTGAAATTCCAAGGTGCTACATTCCAGTGGTTAGTCCCTGGCTTCCCACCGCGGCAGCCCGGGCTCGATCCTGGGTCTGGTCAAGTGGGATTTGTGGTAGACAAAGTAGCGCTGGGGCGTGTTTTCTCCGAGTACTTCGGTTTCCCCTGCCAATTTTCATTCCACCAAATTCTCCATCATTATATTCACTCAGGGCAGGCTACAATAGGCCAATCAGTGGCCGCCGTGCCGAGTGGACCCAGTTGGACTCCACCTCCCCACTAAGCGAATTATGTATGTCTATTCTTTTTAAATCTGTGTGATATTACCAAACCTTTGGGACATACTGTGCCATTTATAATAACAAAATACATCTAAAAGCATGTTTTGAATACATTTGGAAACGTAATTGAACTGCAAGCAAACTATTAAAAGCGAACCACCATTGAACAAAGTTTTAATCTCTAGTAAGCAAATATAGAATACGATATAATTATATTACTACTTTGTCGGCCCTTACAGAGTTCCTGGATACCTGGCTCAATATTTGTCAACTTAAGTCGAAGATTGGCACTCACAGTAAGACGATTTCTGTATTTTTTTTTTATTTGAAGGAGCGATGAAAATCCTTTCCCACAAAGCTAGGTTGTTGAAAACTGCATGACGATTTTCAATTTTTCTTCAGATAATTTGGGAAATTCGCTTCTCACTCAAGGTGAGATCCAGAATCGGACGAAACCAAGAAAAAGAAATTGCATTTCAAGCCCACTGTCACTTGAAACCTCAATTAACTGTTCTTTTTTCGATAACGAAAAGTCGTTCTCGTGATTGTAAGCCTGTAATGGATCGCGAACCCACAGAAATTTCTCATAAATGTAATTCGGAAAATGTTTCAAATTTCTGTTTCACAGTTTTGAAGTTGTCACAAACTCTTTCCAGAAACTCACAATCAACAGAAATATAATTTTCCACTAAAAAGGATTCCAATGTTGGAAAAGGTGTAAATTGTCTGTCTTTTACATAACTAATCCGTGACACCAGTTTTTCTCGAATGCCTTTATTTTGTCGCAGGCATCAAGAACAGTAAAATAATTCCCCATGAAGGGACAGATTTGGTTCATTTAATTTAAGAAAAATGTATGGAAGATAACATAGTGCTAATAACCGTGCTTCGTCAACAAGGAGTGATTCAAAATCAGAATTATGTTCATTTTTTTTCTTAGGCTCTAATGATTTTCCTGGGGAGTAAAGCGCGGCCAGCGCGTATGGCTGACAACCTTACTGCCATCTTTGAGCAGATTGTCTAGAAAATGTGGGACCCTCAACGTCTCACAACCCTATGGGCCTTCACGGCCTGGTACGGGGATAGCTTTACTTACTTTTACTGTTTACTTTACTACAGCCCCAATGGGCCTAGGCCTACCTCCATAAACTTCTCCGTTCACTTCGGTTTTTCTCGATCTTACACATTCGGTAGGACTCCTTGGGCGGGTAATCAGCTCGTCGCAAGACCTCTACCTGTACACAAACACAGAAAAACGCGCACACACAAACTGAACATCCATACTCTGTGGGATTCGAACCCAGGATCCCGTATTCCAAGCGAGCGAAGACAGTACATGCCTTAGACCGCTGGGCTACCATGACCGTCATTACGTTCATTTACAAACAATAAAACTTCGTGCCTTAATTGAAATAACCTTCTCAGTACTTTGCCCCTGGAAAGCCAGCGAATTTCGGAACGAAGCAGAAGTTGTGTATATTCACTGCCCATTTCATCACAGAGCCGGAAAATAACCCTTTATTTAACGGTTGAGCCTTAATAGCGTTGTCTAGCACAGTTCTAAATTCTGGTGGCATTTCTTTGGAGGCCAGCGATTCCCTGTGTATGAAACAATGTACCTAATTCATATCCGGAGCTACTTCCTTGACCTTAGAAACAGCCCCTCTATGCCTGCCTGTAAGGGCGCGAGCTCCATCAGAACGGAAGCCCACACATTTCCCTCTGGATCCCTTGGTCTCTTATGTAATCACTGAGTGTGAAATATTTCTTCTCCAGTTGTTTGGGTTGACAAAGTTCTACAAAACAGAATATCGTCATGAATGTTGTTATCACGCCCATATCTTACGTAGCATATTAACTGCGCATCATTTGCAACATCAGTGGTCTCGTCTATTTGTATATTAACTCTTTCGATTAACTGAGATTCTACGTCTCCTGCCATATCGTTAATTCTGCGGCCGACAGTGTCATTTGAGAGAGGAATCAAATCAACATCTTTTAGTGACTTGTTGCCAAACATAATTTTTACCACATCTTTTGCAGCCGGAAGAAGTAAATTTTCCCCGATAGAATGAGGTTTTCCTGTTTTGGCTATGCGCAAACTTAAGAGGTAGGTTGCTTCCAGCGCCTTGTTATTAATCGAACCCATGACCGAAACTATATTTTGCAGATGACTTAATTTCCCTAAACGTCGCCGAAAAAATCAATTGGCTTATTATTCAAATCACAATGTTTAGTTTCTAAATGCCGTCGGAGTTTCGCAGGCTTCATGCACAACTTCATAACACAAAACAGATTGAGGGTTCCGTTCACTTTCATCACCACACCAAGCAAACCCGAATTCCAAATATGAATTTCCTACTGTATTCTTTCTTTTGAACACATTTACTCGCCGTTACAGCACGTGTATCATAATTAGGGTTAGCATCACCCGTTTCTTTTGCTTTTCTTTTAAAAGTCCCTGTTCTAAGCCACTTTTCCATTATTAAAAATGTTTCCGAAAAATATATAAAAACTGGAGTTAACTCATGACACACTTTGTCCAGCTATCAATTAGCACTTATGTAGATATAATGAGCGTTCGTTGAAGAAGGAAAACTTTCAGTAATAGTAAATAACAATAAACAAGCAATTGGTTGAAATGTTGATAACATATATTTACTTCAAATCTAACAAAACGGCAAGGGAAAGCGGGAGCAGTAGAACCATATTGTTGTTCACTGTACCCCTATTTTTTTTACCCGCCTTTCTGCAGCTACCAATTATCGGCGCGGTCCCTTCACTGAAATTAGTGACAATGCAGTCACACCCTCATACCCTGGAAATACCGGATTCTTGTCTGGTCATTGAAGTCTTCACGGAATTGCTTGTTTTTTAAATATCCATTTTATTTCAACAATTTTTAATTGCTTATTTAATTTTAATTTGTTTAGATTTTTAATTTAATTTAACTTAAGTCTGTTTGCGGACCACCTGTCCCATCATCGCGGACCACAGGTTGATAAACGCTGCTCTGCGGACTATATTCTAGCGCGAATCCTTCGAATTGCTGGAGGCGTATACCATGATGAATACTAGAAATACACAGCGTACTGCTTCTTCATTTTTATTCAACATTTTCAGTGCATGAACATTTACCTTGAAAGCCATTTGCCTCCCAGCAAGGTGACGGTCTGTGAAAGGGAACGCATAACTTCTATGTGTTGAGCTGCAAACAGTGTCTAATTATTTGTGCCAGCACCATGCTATAATGTAATTATCTAAACGAGTTACTTTGATGTGTTTCGAGTAGTGACATACTTTGCATCCTTTAGAAGCTCTTGTGATAGTTTGCATTTGTTAGATATCACGGCGTGAGGTATAACCCGTTACGTGAGGCTGATTGATGCATGTATACAGCTTTACAAAACATTTTTTGTTACGTAGAATATTTCACGCGTATCCTTAAAGCAATGTAAGAAGCAATTTAATTCCTAAAAAATAAAAAAAAAAAAATAAAAAAATGATTCAAAGTTTCTAGGGTAGCGTTACTTGCTATTAAAGAATGACTAAACAAAAATATCAAATTTTCGAAAATTTATAAATATATAAAGTTTAAAATATTCCGAATATTCTCGAAAATATGACAACTTTTTCCAGTGTTCGAAACAGTGAAAGCCTGCGAAAGTAGAATAATCTGAAAAGTAATTAAGTTTAGGAATATAAGGAAAGTTTGAAAATTGTAGATATTTAAAAAAAAATTGAAAGGCAGCAGTGAGGTGGGAATGTCTGAAAACTATGAATATTTCAAGAAAACTAAGAATTTGGGTAGTTTCGAAAGGTCGCATTGCAATAACTGGGTAAGTACGAATATTTTGCATAGATAACGCGTTGTATCAGTACGATACTAATAAGGAAGTTTAGTTTTGTAGATAATTATTACAACATCTAAGATCTGAGGCTTTCACGGCGGTGACTATGAAGAATGCCGTCTTCTGGCATGTGGCGCCATGTAGATATCGTGTCACAATACATCTACACGGCGCTACATCCCAGAAGACAACATTCTTCAATTATTACAACATTTTACAGAGCTTGCGGTTTTTTATCTCTCGTTGTTTGGTTAGAATATTTTCGACGTTGAACATGGAGACAACACGTTCCTCTGAAATTTTGGTAAATACTATGAGACTATATGGCGTCACACCCAAGAAAACAGTACTCTTCAATCCATACCAATCCCAGGCAATCAGTCGCTAGCTTCTCAAAACAGAGGCCCAAATTCGATCACAGGTCAGTCCTTGGATTTATGGTGGACTAAGCAGTTGTCAGTTATCATTCCAACATTTCGTCATATTCGTCAGTCATCAGGGACAGGGGACGCAGTTTCATTCTGAACGCCAGTTACTGTGGCACGTTTTTACATTCGCTATGCACTATAAGGCAACAACAGCAGCTCAGTTTATGGACAAGAACTTGTGCTTTATCTGTTGCTAAGCTACGTTTAACTGCTGCGCGACAAAGTTAAAAAAACAGTAAAGTGTCTCTTGTCATGCGATAAATAGTCTTATCTCACGCTATCAGTTTGTCATGTAATTAAGCACGTGATATTTCATGAGTGTCGTAAGAGAAATAAACTCGCGCCTTGTTGCGTGTGTACAGGCATGCATCTACATTGTTAACAACATGGCCGAGCAGTTGAGAAGGCGTGGCAAGTAAGAGCGCCAAAATACACTGCTCTTAACAATGGCGTTACCTTGTGCTGTTCACAACAAATTAGAAACTTCAGTCAGTTTATTTTTATCTTGCTATCGAAAGAGTTACTAATTTTATATTTAAAAGGGAAAACTCTAAGTAATATAAGATTAATAGGTTTATGGTTAATTCTGATTCAACTTCGCTTTCTTAATGGCGAAAGAAGCATGTTTATAAGAATATTATTCGACGTTTA
The DNA here is from genome assembly GCF_002891405.2 of Cryptotermes secundus. Taxonomy (NCBI): domain Eukaryota; kingdom Metazoa; phylum Arthropoda; class Insecta; order Blattodea; family Kalotermitidae; genus Cryptotermes; species Cryptotermes secundus. Next base: position 144,556 of record NW_019722435.1, on the reverse strand, counting down.
TCCACATTTCAGCTCTTGAGCCAGTTGAAGGAGCATCACGAAATTTATTCTGAGTGAAATGCCGTTATACTTCGTACATCATACCTTTGCTTTCCTGCACTCGGTAGCAGACACATGATTGTCGTAGGAATTTGTAAGCTGGGACGGACAGTGACGTCATATGTGGCTATAAGAGATGTGTGGCAATAGGTGTTCAAAGATATGCTACTTCTATTGAGGTAATTTGTTCATAGAACGTAAAATAGCAATAGCAGCAGCAATAACAGCAGCAGAAACAACAGCAACAACATCATTATCATCATTGACAACAACTACAGCAACAGCAACGAAAGCAGCAGCAGCAGAAGCAACAACAACAACAACAACAGAAGTACCAGTAGAAGTAACAACAACAACAACAACAGAAGTACCAGTAGAAGTAACAACAACAACAACAACAGAAGTACCAGTAGAAGTAACAACAACAACAACAACAGAAGTACCAGTAGAAGTAACTACAACAACAACAATAGCGAGAGCAGCAGCAACAACAACAGCAACAAAAGCTGCAGCAGCAGAAGCAACAACAACAGCGAGAGCAGCAGCAACAACAGCAGCAAAAGCAGCAGTAGAAGCAACAACAGCAACAACAATAGCGAGAGCAGCAGAGACAACAATGACGACGACAACGGCAACAGCAACTACATAGGCTGGAAGTATTTGAAAACAGTGTTCTGAGATGGGAGAATTGGTAGGAGGCTATTTTTCTTGGATACGACATGGACCGCATAGAGAACGATGCCCCCAACAATTCTTCGTTGCAGTGGCAACGTCTTTACCGAGTTGTTGCCTAGCAACGAAAGGAAGGATAGACCTTACCAAGCCTCTGCCTACCAACAGTAGGAGGGCTACACATAGAGAGACACAAACTGGTGAGAGGGCTTTATTAAGTATGCCGTTGAGGTGGGCTTAGTTGCCGAGTAAAGAATGGTGGAGCTACATCTCAACTTCCCCATATGTTTTCATGGCTTCGTGCTTATAACAAAGGATTTATTACCTACATCTCTGTTGTGAGTCTGTCTATATGGTGGAGACTTGACCGTCTACTTAATTTAATCTGCATTTGCTTCTGGAACATCTTTCTAGATTCTAAGAGAACAGCTTTGTTTTCATTTGTAGCATTTACGCTTCCGCATAGTATATTAACACGAACAGTATTGAAGAGAAACTAATTTGTTGAAATCAATTTAATTTTCTCTGTATCTCATTGGCCTCCATACTTGTGTTGGAAAGCACTTAACGGTCAATCATCTTTTTTCAGACCATTATATAAAACACATCAAACAAATGACAAATACACGGAATATTGCGTGTTTTGTTTGATTAAATACGCTTTAATTAGCCTAACTACTTGTTTTGGATAGTCGATATCAAATTCATTGAAATAAAAAGTAAACTGAAGAGAAATTCAAAATTGTCTTTTTGTATGTATTGCGTTGTGTAATCGCGAGTAAATTCAGTTAGACGTTCCATTTCTCTAGTAGACCCTCTCTGTGATTATTTTACACTTTCATTCGTCATTCATTCATTCATTCATTCATTTATCGATGGCTGTACAGCCCTTAATTGGACCCTGGCCTCTTCTTCAGTTTCGTAATCTCTCCTTACACAGACGGTAGGACTCCTTGGACGAGTTATCAACCCGTCGCAAGGCCGCTACCTACACACAGAACAACACAAACACAGAATAAACGCAGACGATACAGACATCCATGTCTTGGGGATTCGAAACCATGATCCCAGCGTTCGAGCTAACGAAGATAGTTCATACCTTAGACCGCGCGGCTAATGTGGCCGGTATATTTTACATCTACCTCAACTCTGAGAGGTACGTCTTCCTCAGCTTTAATCAAGCTGGTAAAAATATGATATAGTGAATGGCACGTTGAATATAGACATTGACTCCAAGAGCTAATTACTTGACTTAATGTTTAATTCTTTGATTAGTACAATTAAGACCATAAATACTATGGTTTGTATAGTGACACTATCAATGTGGAGGTAGGGTGTTACACGACACCCTGAGTTGTGAGACAGAAAAGAACTGGTCGTGAGTCCCGTGGGAGTCGGAACCAAGAATTATTGTGCTGGCGATGACCAGCAGCAATTTACTCAACGCGACAAAATGTCGAGTTGAGTAAATTAATGTCAAAATGTGTGCCGTCGGATGATAGAGTGATTAGTGAATAATAAATTGGGAAGATTATGGAAGGAAACGTTTGTGTTCTGATTTGAAGCACTATACCAGAAATTTCCCGGGGAGAGAGGATGTTAGCTGCCCTCTGAGCCAAGATTTGAACCCAGTACCTCCCGAATATTAAGCACAGTGCTCTAAACTTGGCCACGAATTTCGGTGAGACTCGTAAGTCGTGAGAAGTTTATCTACGTGGAAGTTGTAAATGCACAACTTCTACTCCTGCTGTACTGCTGCTGTCATAATTGAACTGTGAACTGACTCATGTCGCTAAGAGAGCGGTCGTGAACTACTTCGAATTTCTATTTACATTCACCTAGGTGGACAGAGGACAGTGCCAATATAAATCATGCGTAATTTATTAAAAATTAATTTTTTGCTATTTTGCATTCCTTATTTGCCGTAACGATCATTGACGACAAATAAAAACATTATTTATGGAAAAATTACTTCTCTATAAGTATCATACTTATCATACTTTGGACTATAATAATATTCCAAATTCACATTTTGATATATCTGAATTTGTCCTGTCGCGGATGTGAATATTCTGCGTGAATTTTGTGTTGATTTTCATTAGACAAATTATATTATTATTATTATTATTATTATTGTGTAAAATTAAGTGACAAGGGCTTCATTTTGCATCTCCTCCAATTAACTATTAATGACTATTTTACTGTTAATCAGCCGAAGCTCAGTACGTTTTTGTATATCTTTGAATAATCTGCTAATAGGTGTAAGTTAAATGTGAGTTAGGCAGTTTATGTGCTCAGATGTCTCTGTTGCCTGTAATGACACATCACACTACAGACACACTTAACCAATTTTATCATTCCTTTTGTCTCAAAGACAACTTAACTGAAAAGAAATGTAATGTGTATCTTTATAATGATCTAGTCACTGTAATTTTCGACTCTGCAAAGATTGAGCTTAAGAAGTGAAACAAATATCAAGGTGGGTGAGTTGGCCTTAATCGAAATGCCGATAATTCAGTCGATTGAAAGGGTACGTACCTGTTAATTTCAACTGGAAAGTAAGAAGCGTGACATGTCTTCAAACAGTATCATTGTCCTGTCTGCGTGATTCGATATATAGGTGCCTTGAGGGGTCAGTTTCCTTGGCCATCAACGTCAAGCACAAAAACAAACAGCATCTGATTGAAAAATTTCTGTGCCTGCAGAGTACTATTGAGTGTAGTCAGGTTTCCTTACGGGACAAATTGTTTTCTTGTCCTTTTGTCGTAAGGCGTGCAGTTGTACTTAAAAACCTACTGGAGACTTGATTATACAATTTACATGAAAGATATGGGAAGGAGACATTAGATTAGTTTTGTCATTGAAAAATGTGGATGTAGATATACACGTATGTGTTCATTTTCCTATCACTTCCTAGATAAAGTGCTTGTTTCCTGTCCGGGTTTTCTCAAAATTAACTGTGCCAAGAAAATGAAATACAGTATTCCTAATGTCACACACATTTGATTAACTCTTAGTTTTTTTTAATTAGCTTAGTGGGGTTGGAGTCCTACTTGGTCCACTCGGCACAGCGGCCACTGATTGGCCTATTGTACCTGCTCCGGGTGATTACGATGATGGAGAATTTGGTGGAATGAAGATTGGCAGGGGAAACCGAAGTACTCGGAGAAAACTCGCCCCAGCGCTATTTTGTCCACCACAAATCCCACTTGACCAGACCCGGGATTGAACCCGGGCCGCTGAGGTGGGAAGCCAGCGACGACTAACCGCTTGAGCTATGGAGCAGGCTTTTGATTAACTCTTAGTTTTATACTTCCGAAAATTTTGCATTCAAATTTTATATAAAGTGAAAAATATGTTTAATATCTTTCGTACTTGACCGTATGTTTCAGTTTTACCCTATTTTCGACTTTGCTTTCTACACACATACTGCATTTTACTCAGTCCTCTAAAAATAAACTTTCAATATGTGTTCTGGCACTTTCTGACTGTCTGGCTTATGATACTGTGAAGTCAGGTTAGTGGGTGACAGCGTTTTAGAAAAATATATAGCCTCCAACTCATTCTTTGTGTGTTTCTCCGAAACGTCGGCATCCACATGTAAAGATAGACTGTGTATTAACCCAGAATATCATCACAATCTGAATTAACATTTTTTCAAGCCATTAGGTTATCTACATGTTCCATTTCAGCTTTATCTTGAATCTAATTTATTTTCTTACGTGAACTGAGATGTAGTTAGATTTTTGGCTTTAATTTAATTGACAACATAAGAGTTGTACTTTGTTTATGTTGCAGGTTTTACACTGACAAAACTGTTCATTCCTCACATGACGACTTCTCGCCAGTTGCGACTCTGTCGTTAGGTCGAAAACAATTTGCTATGCGCAGGTTAGTTCTATAGTCATAAAGCGTGTGATTACCATAAAAACCGTGCCCGCTTACAGTCAGACAATAATGCACAAGTAAGTTAGTGAAATAATCTCAGTTCAGAGAAGTTGTGTAATAATATCCACGCAAGTACTCGTATGGCGCAATAAATGGTTAGCTTAGACGTGACTGAGCGAATGGAACAGCTTAAACCGCAGAAAATTTTGACAATATACAGGCGTTTACATAACGACTACATTTAGTTAAATTTTTTATTTCTCCATCCCCCATTGAGAAATTTAACCATGAAATATTGATGATTCTGTTTGTCATGCAGTGAGTGTGAAACTTAAGACTGTGACGCTAAAGGAGGACACAGATACTCGTTAAAGAATAAAGCGATGAAAAGAAACAAAAAACGTGTGGATAAATTGGATATGAGGAACCGTACAACACGTGTTCTTCCTCAGGTCCTAGTTATTAAGAGTGATCAAATTAAGGCTGATGAGATGGACACTGCATATAACACTGGGAATTTGGTATAGAAATTCTTGGTGGCTTATGCATACATGAGAGGATAATATTGAACATGTTCTTAACGAAGTAGGGCTTAATGGAGTTGGCTTTTTCAGCTGGCTTAGTGTATGGTCCAGTAATGGGATTTTGTGAACACTCGCATATGGCTTCATAGCGTGATGCCTAAGTACAAGGATAACAGTTTACTTTGTATGCCCTGCGCTGCTTATCAGACTATGTAATGTACGATTAAAACCGAGTTTTTACTTTTTTCAGTTTATATGACAATCATATATTTATACATTTCTTAAAGATGAAGTCGGCGAGGCCAGGCGATTGGTCCAAATCTGTCGATCCATTTCCCAGCCATTCTTCTGTCCAGGTGATTCCTAAAACCGCGACAGAAATGTGGCGGCGTCCCATGTTGGAGGATTAAAATTCGCTTAGTGGGAAGTGGAGTCCAACTGGGTCCACTCGGCACGGCGGTCACTGATTGGCCTATTGTAGCCTGCCCCAGGTGATTATGATGATGGAGAATTTGGTGGAATGAAGATTGGCAGGGGAAACTTGGAGAAAACCCGCCCCACCGTCAAACACAAATCCCACTTGACCAGACCCGAGATCGAACCCGGGCCGCCACAGTGGGAAGCCAGCTACTAACTGCTTGAGCAATGGCGCGACCTATGTTGGAGAATAGTTTGAAGTGGTAATTTTAACTACACGCTAGCAGCAGGAATTAATTTACGCGGACTTCCTTCGAATGCCTCTCTAACGAGATTGACATTTTCTTGAGAGATTCGTGTCTTTCCAGTAGAGTTTACATGCGACAGGCTACCTGTAATCCTCAGTTTGTTGTGTTGTTCCAGAACCGAAAGCTTTTCCGTACAGGAGATTGACGTCCATTTGCGTTCTAAAACGACGCTGGACAGCCGTANTTTGGTTGTGGTTCTGTATGGGTGTGAAACTTGGCCTCTGACATTAAGGGAGGAACATAAACTGAGGGTGTTTGAGAACAGGGTGTTGAGAATATTTGGACCGAAGAGAGATGAAGTGACAGGAGGTTGGAGAAAACTGCATAATGAGGAGATTCATAACATGTACTCTTCTCCAAGTATAATTAGAATGATCAAGTCAAGCAGGATGAGGTGGGCAGGTGATGTAGCACGAATGGTGGAGACGAGAAATGCGTATAGGAGATTGGTGGGAAAGCCAGAAGGAAAGAGACCACAGGGAAGACCAAGGCGTAGGTGGGTGGACAATATTAGAATGGATCTTAGAGAGATGGGATGGGATGGTATGGATTGGATTGATCTTGCCTAGGATAGGGACCAGTGGAAGGCTCTTGTGAACAAGGTAATGGACCTTCGGGTTCCATAAAATGCTGGGAAATTCTTGAGTAGCTGCAGAATCGGCGGCTCCTCCAGAAGGGCTCAGCTCCATATCAAGAGCAACGTTTGTGGATAGAGGGTGTCGCGTGGTCAGCACAACGGTTCCCAACGGCCGTTAAGCTCGGTTTTCTAGACCGGAGCCGCTACTTTTCAATTCAAGTAGCTCCTCAGTTATCCTTGCGAGGCTGAGTGGACCCCGTTCCAGACACACTACTTCTAAAAAAATCTGGTAGCGCCGGGAATCAAAGCCGGGATCTCTGGATCTGTAGCCAGGAACTCTGACCACTAGACCACAGATTCGAATTACCTGTTAGAGATTGTATGCCAAAATCTAAAGCAATCGCACGCCAAAGGTAGATACTATGTATATGTTACACACTTATACTGCAATTTAAGTAGAAATTGTGGACATATCAAGATTACATCTAAATGTATGAATAAATTTTAATTTGTAATGAAGCAGAATTGCCTTTATGTTGGAGTATGCTCTGAGGGTTTCTAACGGATAGATTTATGTGTTTTGTGATATCCTGTGATTCTCTTAGAAGCACTTTTCCATATAGGACACAGCCGTGCGAACAATGTGAGAGAGAATGAAATTACCACAAAAGCATGCGTCTCGCCATTTCATCAGTGTAGCATTGTTCATCATGTAGAAAATAGAAAGGTTGCAGTTGAATGGGATTATCAGCCACGTGTTCTTTATGTGTGTCATCCATATCTCCGTTCCTTTGTTTATCTGCCTTTCTGTCGGTTTGTAACTTCGTCAGTCTTGGATGGACGGTCATATATTTTGCTTACAGTAATTCAGCACCAGTTTCCACGCGTTGCTGTTGCTGTAAACACATTCCTCTTGGACTTAATTCATGCCACGTTCTGATTATTCGTATCTACCGTAAAAAAGGCGTTGCACACGTGTAAGGCTACACACGATGTCCTGTCTGCATAAGCAATAGCAGCATATCCTCGTAGACTTACAGGGTCTAAGCGTTTTAGTCAGATTCCTGTTATGCGGGTCAAGTCAGTGTTTATGAACCAGCTCTCAAGCCAGACATTTCTGCTACGCTGCACTACACGAGCCTACAAATATCATATTCATTCCCTCATTACTTCCTTTATTGATTTTCTTTGTCTCTATTTATTTATCTCTCTTTATTGCTTTCCGTTTTCTCTCCTTGCAAGTGTTCCCAGCGTTCCATTAAATTGTTCAGCATAGATTTTGTCAACGGTCGACCTTAATTCTCTTCCATTTGCAATACGTCTTGTCAGAAGAATTCCAGGAAGTACGGGACAAAATTAACATGCCCAGAAGATTGCTTTTTCCCTACATTTGTCTTTTCTCCACTGGGCTTCTCGTTATGGATTTTCCCTGTATTATGAACGATTCTAATAGTTTTCCTTTATATTCTCGGTTCGAGAGACATTTTCTGAGAAAATCGTGTTTACTTTTATCTATTTTTTCTACTATGCATGTTAGCCAAGGATAATGAAATGCACCCTGTTTCAAACAGTGACATCACGAAGAAACGTCATACCCCTTTCTGCGGCTTTTACACATATCAGTGACGGCTAGGGCGCTGCCGCGTCTCTCCCAGTTCATGTTACTAGTTCTTGCACCCGGTGTTCCAGAAAGTGTTACCCATTGACTTCTTCGGTTTTAGGTTTGTGTTAACCAACTGCTTAAAGGATGAAATACGTATGTAATTTCGAAGCCTGTACTTTATGCCCATCTCCTGAGCACGTGATAATGAACTTCAAAGACCTGGAAGCTGCCAAGTTTTTACCTTGACCTCTAGAAGAGCCATTTGTAGGCCTATACTATGAGAATATTGGAGGGTAGTTGAACCAGGTCGAATTTTGCCTAAAGTGGAGTTAATATGTAATGTAGGCTCAGTGTTATAAGTTGTTCTGTCGCTCATTGGTTTAAGGGGTTTGAGAGCGATATATACATATTTATGTCTGAGAGAGATACAGGAACTTAGAACTGCTGGGAAAATAACATAATATGGATTTTCATAACGTACACCTTCAGCGACTATTGTCATACTGACTAAATAAAACATATGCCGTGGGGGACGTAGAGCACGCATGAGAATATGTGAAATTTATATAAAAATTTGATCCGGAAGTCTAAAGAGAAGTCGCTACTTGAGAGACCTGGAGGTATGTTGGAGGACATGATTAAAATGGATCTTAAATTAATGTGAGGTGAGAGTGAGCTGGATTCATGGGAGTCCTGAGGGCAGTAGCGGACTTTTGCGAATGAGGCAAAGAATTTTAAAGGCCGGGAATTTCTTGATCAGCTGAGCGATTCTCAAGTAAAACTCTGTTTTAGAGGAGTTGCTTTCTTCAGTCTGAAATTGAATAGGAATGTAATACTGTTATTGGTGCTGAAAGTAAGGTACCGCCCCAACAACCGCCCGACGGAACTGAGTATAGATGAGGCCGGCTTTACTATTTAATTCGGCAATTACTTCTGTTTGGCATAAGGGATAATCGCCTGCTCAGTGGAAGGAGTCTATTATTGTACCAGTTCACAAGAAGGGTGATAAAACTGACTGTAGTAATTATCGGGGGATATCACTGCTATCAACTTCATACAAAATTTTATCCAATATTCTTCTCTGAAGGTTAAGTCCACACATAGATGAAATTATTGGGGATCATCAGTGTGGGTTTCGACGTAACAGATCAACTACAGATCAGATCTTTTGCATTCGTCAGATATTGGAGGAAAAAATGGGAGTACAATGAGACAGTACATCAGCTATTTGTAGACTTCAAGAAAGCCTATGATTCAGTTAAGAGGGAAGTATTTTACAACATTCTGATAGAGTCTGGGATACCCATGAAACTAGGTAGACTGATTAAAAAGTGTTTAAACGAAACGTATAGTAAAGTCCGTATAGGTAAATATTTGTGTGATAGATTTCCTATCCAGAATGGTGTAAAACAAGGAGATGCTTTATCGCCACTCCTTTTCAAATTTGCTTTAGTATATGCCATTAGGAAGGTCCAGGAAAACCAGGTGGGACTGAAATTAAATGGGACATATCAGCTGTTGGCCTATGCCGATGATGTGAATCTACTGAGTGGTAATGTAGATACCATAAAGGAAAGCATAGTCTTTAACTGATGCAAGTAAGGGGGTTGGTCTAGAAGTAAACACTGAGAAAACTAAGTATATGTTGCTGTCTCGTCACCAAAATGCAGCGCAAAATCATGACATAAAGATAGGTAACAGATATTTTGAAAATGTGGCACAGTTCAGATATTTGGGAACGACGGCAACGAAACAAAACCTGATTGAGGAGGAAATTAAGAGGAGATTGAACTCGGGCAATGCTTGCTACCGTTCAGTCCAGAACCTTGCTATATTTTAAGAGGCTTTGTGGATTTGTGCAAGTTCGGCAGAGAAGCAACATACGGACTTTTAGGTTGCTATATATTATTGTAAAACCTTACGTATTTTATTGTTATCACCACTAAATCTGAAGTGCAGAATTTCAGCTTGTGCTCCTTGCATGTCGATGACAAAGTCGTACTGAGTAGCTCTTTATGTATGGGTGTACATCAAGTGCTTAGTTGAAACGACTTTTCTGCTACTTTATATGGACTAATAAAAAAAGAAGGTATTTGCAATCTCCTCTGAAAGCATGCAGTATGCAAGTTGCTTGACACAACGATCTTTGCTCAAGTGGCTCAGCGTTATAAATTCATTACAAACTGCAATTAACTGTTTTTATTTTATCAGTCAACACTCTTTCAACTATCGCTAGTAATTACTGAAAAAGTCAATCAAGGTTTATCATTAATGCTCTACTCATTTGGGCCCAAAAGGATAGAGATGGTCCGTATCCCCGGGGAGAGGTTTTAACTGAAGACGGAGACAGAATCTAGTCTCCGAAACGCTGTGTTTTGAAAAATAAACAGGACGGTTTTTAGACAGAGACAAGACGATGGATAATATCACAAAACATAATATTTGTACCAATATACCGTCGTCACAAACGTTTAGACCTCATTTCCCTTTTTCTTGGATCGTTTTTTCGTTCTGCCCAATGAGAGAGAGAGAGAGTTGTACGATCTCACACCACACGATTGTCGTTTCATATGTTTTTGTGTGAACTGAAAATTCGCACACTTGACCAACTACGCAGAGAGACGGCTAAAAGACCTAATGTGTCCTTTGAAAAGGCTTAGCTCCTTCACAGTGAGTTGCCGTAAGGTTAATCCTCTCTATCCTATGTTTCGTCTATGGTTTCAAAACAGTTGCAAAACAAACAACTCATTCTACAAAGCAAAGTTAGGTAACGACCTTGGCACGAAGAACTGTACCTGTGAAGCCAAAGGAGGGATGAACTATAATTATGACGTCAATGGATCCCCTCCCTGTTTTTGTTTCATGATTCTACATCCACTGTCAGCTCCCCATTATCTGAACTGCTACAGGAGATTCTGCCGACGTGGGCTGTGTATTGTTTCTGGTTCATGTTTTCCCTTTCTTGCCTCCTCATTCAGTTAGTAAAACAAAGCACTCCTGCAGTCTCGCAAGGTACCTGGAACTGCTCAGTTGTTGTGTTGGGTCCGGCATGACGACTCTCGCATATGGGTAAGCAAGCACAAGCATTTTGTTGCATGACGATGACATTGCATAATTTTTTACAAAAAGTATTATGGCTATACGAGGTTTCTTTTTTTGAAAGGGGGGGGGGCGCCAGACGTTCGAAATATCTCCCTTCTAAAATCTGTGTCAGAAGAAGGATTCTGTTCAGATCCACTCTATTTACAAATTGTTCACAAACTATCCGTTTATACATATCTACAGTAACAAAGTATTAAAATGTGCTTTTTTATTGTTATGAACAGAGGCGGCTGATGAGTTTGTGCATCCTAGACCATTTTTCAGTAGGGGGCCCCAGGGTGCTGAAAAATGTGGTGGGATGTGGGTGTATGTTGGGTTCTTTATTTTTTATTAGAACCATTGAAGACAGTGAGCCGGGATGGCGTAGTCTATATAGCGGACTGGGCGACCGAGGGATCGGAGTTCGAGTCCCGGTAAGGTCAAGAATTTTCTCTTCTCCACATCGTCCAGTTCAGCTCTGGGGTCCACCCAACCTCCTATCCAATAGGCACTGGGGGCTCTTTCCACAGGGGTAAAGCGGCCGGGGCGTGAAGCTGACCACTTACCTCCAACTAGTGCCGAGATCATGAAAATGTGAATGTATTCATCCACTCCACCATACGCCTTCATGGCGTAGAGCTTAATTAGTTAAGCACAGGGACAACTTTACCAGTAAAGACAGGGAGTGTAAACACATTGTTTCTGTTACACGTAAAAGCCTTAAGGGGTCCTCACCCGCTTATGCTAGACAAGTTGCATGCTCGCCTGCGCGGGGCCCCATAAACCACGGGACCCTAGGTCATGGCCTACTTGTCCTAAGCCTTAATCCGCCTCTGGTTACGAAACGCGAAACGTGGGCTCCTTTTTAATTGCAAGTGGTTCTATATGACAGCGAAGTTCCGAGAAAAACGTGTAAAGTAATGGATGAAGCGAGACCGCGCCATAGCTCAAGCGGTTAGTCGCTGGCTTCCCATCGCGGCGGCCCGGGTTCCATCCCGGGTCTGGTCAAAGTGGAATTTGTGGTGGACAAAGTGGCGCTGGGGCAGGTTTTCTCCGAGTTCTTCGGTTTCCTCTGGCAATCTTCATTCCACCAATTGCTCCACAATCACCCTCACCTATCATCTGGGGCTGGTACAATAGGCCAGAAGTGGCTGCAGTACAAGGGACTTAGTCCCACCCCACTAGCAATAAAAAAAAGCTACGCTACAGCGTACCCCAATATGGTGCTTATCTGAGCAAAGAGACAATATGAACCGATTCTGTTGGAGCGTCTTTTTATTTTATGGTCTTGGTCTGACATTTGACACAGTGTACTTAACAGTCTTGCATTTAGCATGAAGCTCTAGTTTGTTCTGTCATACACGTAGAGTTGTGAGATTGTATTGCTGAAGTACTATGAGGCAGTTGTCAATTGCGTGGTAACGAATTCTGCAAAGGTTAGCGATTTGTAGGGGGCCACATTCAGGTATTTTATACCATGACATTCTTACCCATGTAGTGATTCAAATGTTCTTATTTAATGAAAACGTGTGCTTAGGCGATATGTAATAGTCGCAGAGAGGATCAAAAAAGGAAACAGTCGGCAGCTGAAACGGGAAATGTGAAAAATGTAAATCCAAACACTTGCGGCATGGTATGTAGGATTTGAGGTTCTCACAGCAGGGGTTGTGATGAGCTCTGTCTTCTAGGGTATACGTCGTGTAGTGCGTTGAAAGTCAACCGACGTTTCGGAGGAACATGTCGCCTCAATATTCACAGTTGAAGAATAAGCCGAACAGGGAGAAATGTGGGCCTGAGAATTTGCAGCCCCGAAAGCCATTTTGCTAGGTTCAAAAAACGGCAAAGTTCTTGTATTTTCCCGGCAGATCTGTTAGGATTTCCCGCAGCTTAATCAAGTGCTGCGTCATGTAGAGTTACTAGGAAGTGGAGGTATAGCTCCACGCATTGTTTCCCAGCCGCTTTACCAACTAGGAATGAGTTGAGTGGGCCCCTGAGCCGGTCTGGATGGACGCGGCGGCGAAAAGAAAAAGATTTATTTCTAGTCCGAAATTGAACCCTGGTCGTGCGCTCCATATTCACAGTACTGATACAACTACAGGATATTGTAACAAAATTGAATCATGGAGTGAAACACAGAGTAACTCTGTATTCGAACAATTTATTTAACTGCAGTTTATGACTATTAACCGTCTCTTATAGACGTAAATACATTCATAAGACTGATATCATAATTTTATTTGGTTGTAAAAATGAAAAATTATGGTTGTTAATTCTTTTTAACTTACCACAGATAATAGAGAAACACCCCCCATCCATCATATTGCATTTACTTGATGTCCTGAGCAGAGAGGCACTTCCCAAGAACACAGCCCATGAACTGCTCTGTCGGTAGCTGTCGTAGCGCATTCACAACAAAAAGCTGCAATACGATCCCATCTCATCACTGTCTGTCTCNCCATCAGAACGGCTAACGAAAATATTGGGTGGGGCACCGTCAGTTATGTTCCTCTGAAATGCCATTTTGTTAAGGCCACTTATGTGTGCGGATGTGATGACCCTGCAGGCCACTGGTTCCTTATTGCATAAGGAGTGGTACAGTGACACTGCAGATTTTCAAGGCTTAATAGTCATTGCTTAATTTTACCTGAGAGGAAGCAAAGGGGGGAAAAAATTGTATAATGAGGAGGTTAATGATATGAACTTTCCAAAATATTATTAAAATGAGGAAGTTATGGAACATGAAATTGAATGGTTCCTTGAGCCTTAAGCGTTAAGGAGACGAGAAATGCTTGCAGAATTTCGTTCAGGCTAAGGTCAAATGGCGGTTTCGTGTGAACAAGATGATGAACCTTTTAGTTATGTAAAAGTTATGGAGTTTGTTTACCAGCTCAGCAAATGTCACTTTCTTGTAAGGACTCTGCTCTATGGGGTTCATTCATTCATAGTATTTTCGGAATTGCAATAGGCAGGAACTGACAAGAGTGTAAAGTAAAGCTATCCCTGTAACAGGCCATGAAGGCCCATAGGGTTGTGAGACGTTGAGGGTCCCACATTGTCTAGACAATCGGCTCAAAGATGGCGGTAAGGTTGTCAGCCCTACGCAGCCCAGGAAAATTATTTAATTAATTCCTGGTACTCATTTCTGTTAGAGGCTGAGTCGACCCCAGGGCCATAGTGCGGCAGGCAGATTAGGTCAATTAAAAACATCCAATGACCTCATCGGGACTTGAACTCGCGACCTTCCGGCTTGTAGCATAGTGCCTCAATCAACTACACTACCGCATGCCCCGACAAGAGAGTAGCTGCGAGTTATAAATCTGTCCACATGGAGCAGTTAGGGAGTACCCGAGAGACAAGCATGGACAAGCTGGGATCATGAAACTGTGATGTCGCCGTCTTTCGTTTCGAATTTTCTGATTCGTTTTTTTTTTATTCAGGTTGTTCCAGCAGCGCGCCGGCTGCGACGCCAGGCGGNTTAGGTCAATTAAAAACATCCAATGACCTCATCGGGACTTGAACTCGCGACCTTCCGGCTTGTAGCATAGTGCCTCAACCAACTACGCTACCGCATACCCCGACAAGATTGTAGCTGCGAGTTATAAATCTGTCCACATGGAGCAGTTAGGGAGTACCCGAGAGACAAGCATGGGCAAGCTGGGATGATGAAACTGTGATGTTGCCGTCTTTCGTTTCGAATTTTCTGATTCATTTTTTTTTATTCAGGTTGTTCCAGCAGCGCTCTGGCTGCGACGCCAGGCGGTTTTCATCAGCGATCCCCAGCACTGCTCGTGGGACTGCGGGTGATGTACTGGCTCTGTCCCACCTTCCCCTGGGGTTGCCACCACCCGCCCAACAGCGGCGGAAGTTCAGCTTCCCAGCAGCACTACATTCCAGCCTGCTAGGGCTCACTGGATCTGCTGGAGGTGAAGCCGGAAGTGTTGTTGCTGGTTCAGCAAGGCGACGCTTCAGCAATGTCAGCGATGCTGTCTCACGTAAATTATCGAATACCATCGGTTGGCGGACAGCACCTATACCAACGCAAGAGATAGTGGAGCAAGGGAAGTCGCTATGTGGACAGTATATTCGTAGACGCTTGAAGCGCTCTGGTGTTTTTAATAGGAAGTGTGGGCTTCAGAGGTTAAGGACAGCAGCTAATTTACCGGGAGGTTACGTCGTCAGAGACGTGTTTCCGGAATTAGCCAGTATAGGACAGGAGCTGGAGAGAATGTACCCGAAACTCTATACGTCCGTGGCTAGACAGGCGAGTCCGTCTCCCGGAGGTGGCAATTTAACGTCGGATAAAGCTGCAGGTGTCGTCTTAACAGCAGTAGCACGCGAATTGTTCAAGGCGGATGTGACGTGGGGCAAAGTGGTATCTCTGTTCGCGGTGGCGGGAGGCTTAGGTGTGGATTGCGTGCGGCAGGGCCATCATGAGTACCTGCAAGGCTTGTTGGAAGCAATGGGCGAAGTGTTAGAAGAAGAATTGGCTGCTTGGATAGTCGGCAACGGTGGATGGGTGAGTAGGATGTGACGTATGTGGCCGTGAAACAAAGTTGATTGGCGACTTCCTCTCGGAAATGAAAGGTGCAAATGTAAATAATGTTTTCTTTTTTTCTGTGCTGAATTAAGCGCGAGCCGTAAAGAAATATGGGAAATTGGCGGATTTCTTGCCCGGTACCGAGCTCCAGTGGTCAAGCAAGTATCCTGTCGCTATACTGACCGAAATGTCCCGGATGAAATTAGGGATGTCAGTCTCTACAATGGACCACGTTGAATTAAAAGTGTCTAAACCTCATTAAATAAGCTACTTATTTGAAGTTTGGGGCATTTGTATTCTCACTGAAGTTTACGAATAAGGATATTTTGTTAATTGAAGATTAAAGTTTTAGGGAATTTCAATGTTTAGCAGCATGTATTGTCCGTTAAGTCGAATTTGTTCGGCAGTGGATAAGTGGACGCTGATATAACAGTGCGTAGTTACAGGAAGTGTGCAGATTGGAAGAGGAGTTCGACAAGGATGCTGTTTATCACCAATTCTGTTCAACTTGTACAGCGAATGCCTTACCAAGGAAGCTCTGGATGGGCTCGGAGACTTCAAAGTAGGAGGGCAAATTATTCAAACTGTGAAATATGCAGATGACCTTGTGTTAATGGCTAAGGAAGAAACTGTGCTACAGGGCATGATTGATAGACTAATTGAAATTGGAAGGTGCTATGGCATGGAAATGAATGTGGAGAAAACAAAAGTAATGAAAATTTCGAGACAACCAACCCCAGTCACAATAAAGATAGACCAAAAACAACTGGAGAATGTGAAATGTTTTAAATATTTGGGTAGCTTGTTAACAGATGATGGAAGGTGTACTTGTGAAATTAAATCCAGGATTGCCATGGCAAAAGCTGCATTTAGCAAGAAGAAGAATCTTTTTACCAGCAAATTGGACTTAAATTTGAGGAAGAAACTAGTGAAATGCTACATTTGGAGCATAGCTCTGTATGGGGCTGAAACATGGACACTTAGGGCAGTAGATCAGAAACATCTGGAAAGTTTCGAAATGTGGTGTTGGAGAAGAATGGAGAAGATCAGTTGGACCGATTATGTGAGAAATGAAGAAGTGTTAATTAGAGTCAGTGAGCAGAGGAATATCCTACATGAAATAAGAAAACGGAAGGCTAATTGGATTGGTCATGTTTTACGCAGAAACTGCCTTCTAAAAGAAGCTATCGAAGGAAAGATAGATGGGCGGATAGAAGTGACAAGAAGACGAGGAAGAAGACGTAAGAAGATGCTGGATGACCTTGGGGACAGAAGAGGATACTGTCATTTGAAGGAGAAAGCTCTAGATCGCATTAAGTGGAGGAATTGTTTTGAAAGAGACTGTGGACCTGTCGTCTTGACAGATTACTGATGAAGATGAAGAAGTTACAAGCTGTATTACTTCAAGCTGAAGCCAGAAAGGATATCTGAAAAACATCCATGCAGCCAGATACGTATTCAGGAAACCAGATCCGTAATGGAATACTCTGTTCGCGTCTCCTATTCACGCAACAGTCCGTGGCTCTAGTAAAGTGCAAGACATGTTGCTATCCTCACATTTCAAATACCATCTTTGTTATTTTAAGGTTCTGTCATTAGCTAACTTGTGAACTATAGAGTTAGGAGATACTTCATAGGTACAGGAAACCTAGCGGTTGCTCGGAACCACCCTTCGTCCCTAGGAAATATGACGTCCAGAATATATTCTTTTTTGACGGCAAGGAAGTCCCTGAACAGTCGGCAGCCTTCCTTGGGGTTGAAGCTGTCACATTCAGTTCATGCACTGATGCTGACTTGCAGGGATATGCTTACTGGTGTGATTTTCATAAATATGAGAAGCTGCCTGAGGCTTTCCGTTATGCGATCAGAGAGGTTCAGTACTCTGTCCCTTGACTACACTTAAGGGGCCCATACACGTACGAGTCTGGTTCGCGAGTCCGGCTCGGCTAGCTTGACTCGGGAGCCGGGCTCGGATTAATTTCACTACAAACGCATGAGCTGACTCTCAACTTTGCGACCCACACACGGACGAGTTTGGCTCATTGGAACCCGAGCCGAGTCGGACTCGCGAGCCAGACTCGTACGTGTATGGGCCCCTTAACGGCCTGACGGAACTCGGTGCGTCAGCAACTGATCTGGTTTCCCTAAACCTGTCAATCAACCGCCGTACCGTGTTGCGATGTAGTTCCTCAGACTCGGAAAATATTCTGAAGGGTTGTGACAATAGTGGCCCGGTGATAGAGAATAGCTCTTTCTAAGGGGCCCAACTGAGTAGGTGTCTTCCTTTCTTACCTGAAGACGGAAACAGATCAAGTTTCCGAAACGTCGTGTCCTCTATTACCTAGAATTCCGGACGGTGGAAAAAGCCCTAAGAATATGGTTAATTTGTAAATCTCTTTAATATTTCATTCTAACTGGAGATAAACAAATACTGGCAATTCATTATGTAGCTGAGCTACTGTTAGCTTTTGAAGTCTCCGTTTCATGGATATAGTCATTCAAGATAAGGGCAGAAGTTTAGAAGTGCAAATGATGAAAATGGTAATAGAAAATATCAACCATTTCTAAAATTGTAAATGTGAATATTTCTCTGACTGTTTCTAGTGAAGGCAGCACCGAACGCCAGGCGTCCATGCAAGCAGTTCTGTGCCTTCGACTTAACAGCAGAAGTAACGGACATTTTGTTTTCTGTTTCCCAGACTGCCTTGCTCTCACACTTCAAGCCACCTAGTACTGAAGTGTCGGTCAGCGGGTTTCTGGGAGTCCTCGGCGCTGTCATGGCAGCAGTTGTCTTCTTGGTCTTCATCGCACGCTGGTTCGGAAAGTTCGCATTCATCTAGCTGCGCTTCCAGGGCACTGTGTCAACAATGCCATGCTTGCATTGCTTTCAACTTTAGCGTGTACAGTGTTCCGTGCGTGTAAAGATCAGCAAGTTTTACTCCTACTGAAGTGTTAGTCATCTGTTTGCCACTTGGAATTTGGTGGATCTGCGAACTATATTATGTATGAAACATCGACAATTTATTTATGCAGAAAATGGAACTGGACAGTGAAATCGACAAGGGAAATTTTGTAAAAATGAAAGAAAGTGTATGCCAGACAGTTATATATATGTTAATTCCTTCTAAATCATCTCAGAGTTGATCAAAGTAATGTACTTGCATTCTACCTGTCATCCCTGCTTCCTTCCAGGTACGAGTATAATCGAAGTACTGAATGCGGGAAGCAACTTCCCTCATGTTGGCTATAGCAATGGGGATTCCTTCCTCTACCCTAGCCACCTCCAGATCAGGGAGTACACATCGTCTCATAAAAAGAAAAGTCCGAATCATTATATATTTCGAGTACCAAGAAAAATAAATTGCCTATAGATATATTCAGGAAATCAGTTTATAGAAATTACAGTTCAAAGAAATGGAAATATGTTACAGTGATAAATGTTCACTGAGAAAACAGGAGAATACTAATAAATCGAAACGCTGACCATTATAAAGGCAAGACAATACGAAGAGTTGAGCCACGAA
This sequence comes from Cryptotermes secundus, assembly GCF_002891405.2. Taxonomy (NCBI): domain Eukaryota; kingdom Metazoa; phylum Arthropoda; class Insecta; order Blattodea; family Kalotermitidae; genus Cryptotermes; species Cryptotermes secundus. Next base: position 125,386 of record NW_019722435.1, on the reverse strand, counting down.
TTAAACCTTGTGTAACCTGAAGTGTCCAGACAGCTGCACCACAAATATCCTTCACGGGAGATACCGTTAATGTTCTATCCTTAGAATGAACAATTTCAGCCATCTTCGAATAAAACCTCGGTTCCATTGTGAGAATATTCCAACTGCAGGGTAGATTATTTTTATTTTTCATAGTGATTATTTTATCAATGTTAATGGTTTATTTGTCGAATTACAAACTATAGAACAACAGTTTGGAAGGGAAAAACAACCGTTTTTCAGTTTTAATATATTGTGGCATGTAGACACGTTGCTAGGCAACGATCGAGAAATAGGCAGCTGTACAAGTGGCTCTGTGAACAACGAACTTTGCTAGGTAAAGGCCGTAACAGATAGTCACGAAAATAATAGAAGAGCTGTTGGAAGCGATGTTCTCTGTGTGGTCCGTGCCTAGGCTATGTAACGAGGGCCACCTGCCATTAGAATACTGCGTCTTGAGACGACAGTTAGAAGAATAGGAGGTAGTTGCTAGTCAGTAAGGAAGGAAGCAGAAGATATGTTGGGTTCTGTTACCACGTAACGAATGGTGAAGACAGCAAACTGAGAAAAATTTACGTGTACTGTATTTACAGTGATTTTTGGAGTGTAACTGAGCGAGACTGTCATATTTATTTGTAGGTACAATTATTTATTTGAGTCCGTCGTAACACAACAACATAATAGTCAAGGCTAAAATTAACTTAGCTACATGTTACGGCTTTTCAAGCCATCATCAGGCAAAGACATGATTACTATATTCACACACTATTGAACTGCAATTGCGATAGTAGAGCTGGATGCTTGATAACTGTTACATTATAAAATACAAGGTATAAAAATACAATGAATTATAAAATTATTATAAAACGAAAGTTATGGAATAAAATATGGTTAAAACTCTTCATGTGATATTGAATATCATGAAATCAGTTGGAATATAACAACAAGATTGCGTAGTTTTACTCAAAACGCGTTTCATACTGTTGTCATTATCTGTGTTTAGATACTAATGATTCTCTACTGTGCTGTCAGAAAATATCATTTATCCGTCACTAGAAATATGCTTCATTTTATTTCTGCACGAAGGTTCAAATTTCTAATCGATTTTATGATACCCCTTTGGACAATCATCATTTTGACTTCCGAAGCGAGAGTTACGGATGAGTGCATTTGATCTTTTTTTATATGATGTATGTACATTCGACATCATATTTTCGTCTGCGTACTTTTCTTTTGGGCTGGGATAAGCAACACTGGTTTTCATTGATTATGAAAAATGTGTGTATTAATTCATAACCATTTTACACATATATATGCAGCGTAATGGTGTTAATTAATAAATGACATGTGAGTTTGTACGTCTGAGGTTCTCACTTGGGTGGTTATAAAGAGTTCTGCTTTCTGCGATATAACATTGTTTAGTCCAATGAAATTTAACCGACTTTTCTGAGGAACATTTCGCCTCCATTTTCAGCGTAAGGTTAAGCTGATTAAGACAGTAGCGTGCCACAGTTATGCTGCCTGTTACATGCTGCTTTCTTCGATGGGACCATTATTCTTTGAGTGTGATTACTCGTATATTTCTATTTAATGAGCAAATTATCAGTGTGAAAACATTCCTACCAAAAAAGATCGATTCGATGAAATATTACTTTTTTATTATATAGATCTGTTCTTTAGAGTAAATGTCACTTATGGACAGTCATTATAAAGATATAATCTTAGATTGTGTGGTACAATGAAACGTTTTACAACTGTGGTACAATAGTTGTGAGAGTGTTACTGTTTTCATAAATATATATACAGGCATAACTCCTGAGATATTACAGGTTCAGTTCCAGATCACCGCAATAAAGCGAGTCACATGAATTTTTTGCTTTCCCAGTGAGTATATAAGTTATGTTTACACTATGTTGTAGCCTGTTAAGTTTGCAATAGTATTATGTCTAAATAATGTACATTCCTTAATGAAAAATACTTTATTGCTAAAAAATTCTAACCATCATCTGAGCTTTCAGAGAGTCGTGATCTTATGCTGACGGTGAGTCTTGCCTCGATGTTGATAGCTGCTGACTGATTAGGGTGATGGTGTGGCAGTTTCTTAAAATAAGACAACAATGAAGTTTGCCGAATTGATTGACTCTTCCTTTCACGAAAGATTTCTCTGTAGCATGCGATGCTGTTTAATATCAGCGTCCCAAACAATTACGATAGTAGCATCAAAGATCACTGATCACTGATCATCATAANTGCCTGTATCCATAGAAGACAGCGTTGATTCTGTTTGGAATATAGCATGGAACCAACACCGCACAGAGAAATTAGTGAAGTTTAAAGACTGTAAGCTTCTCTCAAGATTTGCCTTTTGAATCAACGAGAGTATATATTATACAAGATAAAAGGCGAAATTTAAATATTTGTACTCATTCAACATTATAACATATTTTACAAAAACGAAAAACTCATTTATAAAACTGGTGATAGAAGTTAATCTTTTGTGAAACACTAATAATGATTGTAGGGACATTTGTAAATACTCTGGATGCCTGTATGACTCGAATCTGTTACGAATGTAAATTAATAAAATCGTTAGCCTCGTTTATTGTTAAAAAATGGTGTGACTTATTTCTAATTCGCCAAATACTGGTTTTACCCGTACTTCTCGTAAAATAAACTGACCTACATGTACACTTAATTTTTTTTATGTGAATGCGGACTTCAGACAAAGAAATCGGATGCTTCCCCTATGAATTTGCTCAACGGCTGCTCTGTCTAGAGAAAGAAAGAAAAACAGAAAGAGAGAGTATGTATTGTCACGTGTTGTCCCTTGGCCACGTCACCGCTGGCGGGGTAGGGGAAGGAGTGTTGACTTGCCTGCTACCCTAGTAACACCAGCGCTCTGATGGTGTTACGTCACCGCTGGCGGGGGGAGGGGTGTCCTGCATAGCGAAAAGCTTCAAATTATACATATTTATATATACGAGGTTTCGGCTTTCTTTGATATTGGCCTGTGTAAAAATCAGGTTAACATTCATAAAAGAACACCGGTGAAATATTGGGTAAAATTATACTTACATGTGTCAGACCGTAGGAAAGTCTCATTAATGTGCGTAAAATTAGACCACCTTTCGAAATGTTAAAGTAGGTCCTATTTTAACTCCTAATGATTCTACCACTTAATTGACAGAAAATTGTAAACTGCAAGAAATAAACACAGAATAATTCGTTAAATTCAGTCCCAGAAACCTAAAGAATTGATAGCGATTATGTTGACTGATATACTCGTAAATTGAGTTTTGTAATATGATCAGCCAACTCATGTTATAATATTAGGTTTCTAAATGCGAACATACAAGTTTGGAATATTATTTTAACAATTTGCAGTTTTATAAAATATAAACGTATTCGAATTGCTGTATGGTAAAAATGTTTTATTATGAGATTACGAGATTTTATTACGAGGTTATTAAGAACTTGGTATCGTCTTGTGTAGTTCACCACTGTTCCACTGTACACCGATACACTGTTTCTTCCCCTTGTCGCTGGCAGCAGGGAACTCCAGCGCAACCTCGATAAATAGAATCGACAAAGCACTGGTGTGTTCGGACTATCGAATCTTTCGGATTAGATTATTTCAAATAATAAATTCTGTTTTAATATAATTATTTACTCGAAAGATTTATAGATGCATTTTTATGTAAACAATGAACCAAAACAAAACAAACTAAATGGCTTTAGTCCGCAAGCGAACTGTACCGACCGAGCGACCGCCGCTTGTCGGCGAAGTTTGTGCCAATTTCTGTGGATAGAGGATGTCGCGTGGTCAGCGCAACGAATCCCCTCGGCCGTTAATCTCGGTTTTCTAGACCGGAGCCGCTATTTCCTTGAAATAGCTCCTCAGTTATGCTCACGAGGCTGAGTAGTCCTCGTTCCAGATCCACTACTTCCAGAAAATTTGGTGGCGCCGGGAATCGAACCCGGGACCTCTGGAACTGTAGCCAGGCACTGTGACCACTCGAGATTTTTTAAGAAAATAGTATTCTTTTTAAATGTAGTTGACTTTCGACCACATACCGGGCTTGAAGTAACACGATTACGTGTTTCCCCATCTAGAGATGCGGATCCCTTAACACATAATATGTTTAACATGAATTCGCTTTTACTGCAAGGAAGTAAATAATTATATTAAATTTATAATTTGTTGAGTTCCTTTTTCTTTTTTTATGGTGCTGTAAGTCATTTAGGATTACTGTGGTTCCGCTGTAGTTGACTTTCATACCACACGCTGCTTCTCCATTCGCGAATTCTCTAAGCTGCCTTTCTCTTGCAGCGAGACACTCCTCAAATGCCCCTACCTTTATGCCGGACACGCTAGCTCATCTTGCCGTGACGCAACAGCGTGCAGTGTCACTGTGTTCGCTCTGTTCGGTTCGCGGCAACGTCGATCCACGATAGTGTCGGTTTTCCAGCGAGCATCAAAGGATGTTACATTACACTATTAGAGCAGGTGTCTACGTGTTTCTGCTGGCGTTCGCCAGGAAACCGTTCCTCATCAGGTCCTGGTTATTTCCGAAATCTCTTTCTCACATTCCCTTCTTTTTCCATATTATGCTTGAAATTTTCAGTGCAGTGGAATAATGAAATCAAGTTAACATTCATAGAAATGTACGTACAACGCTAAGCCTATGCTCTGGGATCCAACACATTCCAGGTATTACGCTGGGAAGAATTAATGAAGGCTGAGGGCTCCAGAAATAATCTGGTCGGTTGCAAATTACTCCCTGTGTGGTATCCTTCTTCGCAATTTTCGGACCGAATAAATTAATCAGGAATTCAAAATATGGTCCTGTGGTCGACTCAGCCTCTACCAAATTTGAGTACCAGGAATTTTCAGGAGGGTAAAGGGAGGCCAGCGCGTAAGGTTGACAGATTCAGCGCCATCTATGAGCCGATTGTCTAGAATATATGGGAACGTAGAAGTCTCGCTACCTTATGGGCCTCCATGGCCTGTCACAGGGATATAATTTTACCACTAATCTCTTGGAACTTCAAGTCCGATAACAAACTAGTACCACAATACACAATTCTACTTCTACACAACTAAAAGGTGCGACAATTTAATTCCAGGAATGGCCCTGTGAAAGGAAAATTTGCTCACCTGTGCACTACCGGCTGCTGCTGCTGCTGCCTTCGAAATACTCGCCTCGTAAAGCTGTGCAATTCGTGGAACGATGGTGTCACTGGCGGAAAATCTTGGAAAACATTTTCCGGAATACCTCGCAGTAACGTTGTCACGTTGCGTTGGACGTCAGGAATGTTAGCAAATCTTTGTACCCTCAGGGCATTTTATAATGTTGGACAGAGCAAAAAGTCGCAGGGAGCTAAGTCAGGTGAAATCACTTGGATGGTTCAATTTGTAACGGATTTCTTAGTCACGACTCGCGATCTCTTAACGCATCATGCACAGGGGCATTGTCATGTTGGAGAATCCACTTGTCTGGCCAGTGTTCGGGATAAATTCATCCAAAATATTAGCTGGAAAACACGAAGGGTGAAAGCATTTCCGCTTATATCGACGGCTAATATTAAAATTGATCCTAATTAAGCATGGCGTAATAGTGTGGAGGCCGGTCACGGTTTCCGAACGGTCTAAGGCATACAGTGTATTCGCTCGCTCGGAAGCCGGGATCGTGGGTTCAAGTCCCACTCAGGGCATGGATGTTCAGTATTTGTGTGAGTGCATTTTTCTGTTTGTGTACGGGTAGAGGTGTTGCGACGAGCTGACAAGCCGTACCGAATGTCTTAAGATCTAGTAGCGTTTCCCCGGTGATAGACAACAGAAGGTTCACTGCGTAACAACGGCCGCGGATATGTAACAAGGTAATACATTCTCCGAGACAGTATTGGGACGGCTGTCACCGAAGACAGTTGAGATCCAGCCACGGCCAAGGACAGTTGAGACGTCTCACTGGAGTATTGGGCCAGAAGTCAAGTGACGCTGCGAGAGGTGATAATTATAAGGTGTGTAAGTGTGAGTGTCCAATAAAGATTTGCTAAATCCGAGACCCACGTGAAGTTATTTGTCGCGTGACATACCCAACACGTGACAATACAATATGACTGTCCAGCGTAACGCAAAATTCCTTTACAGGAATTTTCTCCATTACATTATTAAGTTCAACACATTTCTTTACGTACCCACTTCCTTCACCCACACTCTTTCTTATCAAACCACTTTATACCTTTTTTTTTTAAATCGCTTAGTGGGTGGTGGAGTCCAACTGGGTCCACTCGGCACCGCGGCCACTGAATGGCCTATTGTACCTGCCCCGGGAGATTATGATGATGGAGAATTTGGTGGAATGAAGATTGGCAGGGGAAACCGAAGTACTCGGAGGAAACCCGCCCCAGCGCCACTTTGTCCACCACAAATCCCACTTGACCAGACCCAGGATCGAACCCGGGCCGCCGCGGTGGGAAGTCATTGACTAACCGATTGAGCTATGGCGCGGCCTATTATTTATTTAACTGCGTTGTCAGTGGGTCGGATTATTGACATAGCGATAGAGTGTTAGTATGATTAATGACTGCTAATGAATTGAAAGAGATTTTGAAAGTAGCGGTTGTAAGTTAATTTGAGGTTCTGTTATGGAATTTCCCTGGAAGTACCGAGGAAAAACACGAACAATCTCAGGAAAAAGGGTCTTCGGGTCGAAATTAGAACCTGGATTCTTCTGGACACGAAGTAGAGATGTTACCTATTAGGCTGCGATATTCATTGTTTCGGAGGAATCTGCTTCCTTCATCTTCAAGGTAACATGACTGAAATGTCCTCCCACATGTTGGTGTCTGTCTGTCAAATTACAGGGTGCCACATCCCAAAGAAGTATGCCGTAACCTTTGTTCCTTTTATGGTTTACTGTGGATGGAGGTAATGCCTTATGAGGAGCTTCATCATTTGAGCTCTTCAGCAAATTGGACTTCCATTGGTGTGATAAAATCAGGAGGATAATTGGGCGGATGCCGAAGATGCGAAATGCATAAAAAATTTTAATTGTAACCTCTCAAGTGGGGAAAGCACTTGCCGATCTAAACATAGATGGAAGGATAATATTGAAATGGATCTTAAAGAAACAGAACTGGATTCGTGGCTCAAGATAGCGACCATCGGTGGGATCTTGTGAACATGGCAGTGAACCATCGGATTTCATAAAATGCAAGTATTTTCTTGACAAGCTGAGCAACTATCAAGTTCTCAAAAAGGATTACGCTTCATGAAACTAGAGAATTATCTTCGGCACTTTTATTCATTTTCGTAATTATCAATATCTTGGATCTTATTCGATATATTGTATATATAACTGCTATTTCCGAAACTATTCTAAACCACATAAGGATACTACGATTAAACAGTTATTGCGGGCATTTTAACTATTTTGGTTTGAAAATAATGAACACGGATATGAGCATTTATACACGATTCAAAATCAGGTGGTCATCCAATTATAATTTTACTCCGCAATATATAATTCCGATTGGCTTGCACTTCTATAGGTGACAACTTAGGCACAAATAGCCGATCACGATCATAAAATCATGTTGGCAGTACCTCATGTAAAGTCACGTCATGCAGTATCTTTCGATTTATACCGACGTTAGCTGGGAGTCGATATTGCGTATGGCAAGAGTTTGATCGATAGAAGTAAGATGTCCGAGTGTGTAGTCGGTAGCATATTTGTTTGTTAAATAATAGCTAAATGAGCTATGGGCTTATGTAGTTTTAGGTAGTCTTAAGTAGAATACGATTCTTCGCGTACAGTGATTTTCATATAGTGCGCTACTACGAATCAAAGGTATATCTATGCTGTACATATTCAGATGTTTGTTGCTAATGTTGATATGCACAGTTTTCATTAACAGAATGTAACTGTTGGGTTTGTGATGCTTTGTGAAGCAGAAATAATTGCTGCTTGTTGTCATATTTCTTTTGTTAAAAGACACGAATATGCATTACTATTGATGTATAGGTTATGATGTGGGACATTTCTAATGTTGTAGATTGACTCTGTTTGGGGTTGGGCCCCTCCTCCCCTGCGCCTGCACTTGGCCCAGCATCCTCGCAGCAGGATGGGGGAAATGGTAATAGGGGAGCGGCCCCCTTCACCTGCTCGTCTTGCACATACTTCAGAGAAACATCCTCGAGGAACGTTAACTGAGTTGAATGTATTACGACGTCACCGTGAACTGTGTGATGTTGTACTGAATGTTGGTTCCAGGAAAATATTTGCCCACAGGTTTGCGAATAACTTGATTAATGTGTTTCTATTCTGATTGTATGTGGTAAAATTATGGAAACTAGAAGTTCCAGGAAACAACTTTCTATCTTCATTTTGTAGGTGGTTATTCAGGAGTTGTGTTGCAATGGAAAGTGTAAGTGGAAATTGGAAGCACCCTTCAGTAAATGTACAGGAACAGCCTTCCTATTGCACACAGCATAGGCCTTTATACATGTGACATAGCTATTCAGTCTTAGTCCACAGGCCACATGTTTCATGTGGGCTGTAGTTTACCCTTCCCTGGTATAAACTCATGTTTTATATGCATGAACTACAGTTGAACTCCATGTCTCTTTCTGTATAAACACAAGAACTTCCTGTGCCCGTGATCAGAGCAGAACTGCTGAAGTTTGGAACGTAGCTACATATTTGAATGACAAGAATATTAACAGACAGTGTAACTCAAAATAATAATTTGTACAGAAATGTTCTCCGTACTCTCATCTGCAGCAAATACATAGTGCATGATGGAACTGTCTTTCAAGTGATTATATGAATGAAGAGCTTCAGTTCACATGAGAGATGCACTATAACTGAGATTAAATCCAGTATGAGGTGTTACATGACTTTCCACAGTCTTTCCAGGCAAATGCCAGTATAGTACTATCATATAGGCCACAACCAGTTCAGCCGCATCATTGCTTGCTCACCATTCATGACAGTTGCCTCCTTTTATTCAATTCTGTGTAACGTCTATAGATGAAACAACATATCTGAATCTGAAATCAGTGATTGGTCTACTGATAATTCATAAATCTTACTTCTTGAGCTAATTATTAGGAGGACTGCAACACATTGTTCGGGTAACATGTTTTTTTTTATTGCTAGTGGGGTGGGACTAAGTCCCTTGTCCTGCGGCCACTTCTGGCCTATTGTACCAGCCCCAGATGATAGATGAGGGTTATTGTGGAGCAATTGGTGGAATGAAGATTGGCAGGAAAACCGAAGTACTCGGAGAAAACCTGCCCCAGCGCCACTTTGTCCATCACAAATCCCACTTGACCAGACCCGGGATCAAACCTGGGCCGCTGCGGTGGGAAGCCAGAATAGATAGTAATTTGAAGAAATGCAGTATTGTCACATGTATTAGTGACTGTAGACGGGGTTTGGATTGGTAATTGTGTTTGCTGAACACTTAGAGTTTGTAACTACAAGTAACTATAATAGTATTACAAATTCACACAATCTGCAGTTCAGTACATCATGTACTAAGTCTTCTCAGTCTGCCCTGTCTTCACCAGTGGACATTTCTATACTCCTGGGCTCACATCCTTGCAGGCTGGCAGCCATCTCACCAACCTCCTACATTTCTAATTGCTGTCTTAAGACTCCTTTTCAGTCAGTCATTTGGTCAAATTGCTAATGGTCTGCAGCAGCAGAGTCATTCCTGACTTCAGTTTCCTTGAGATCCAGGACCAAGATCTATATTCTCTCCAAGATATGTTCATGTTTTGAAATGGGGCCCCCTCTTCAACAAAGGAGGGACTGGTCTTTCTGTGCAGGCTGCTAGGTTTGTTGCACAGTAGTTTCAGCATGAGTATAAATTTATTGCTGAAATGTCTGTCAGTGAGTTCAGAGAGACAGCACCAAATATTAGCAACATTCACTGTATCTCCTTGATAATGGGGTGGCTGTTATAAAGATTGATTATAGTATGTATAATTGTATGAAAATGACAAAATTGTTAAACTGAGAGGAAGTGATTGTTGATTGTAATTCTTATTATTGTAACTGTTTAAATGAAAGTGAAGATTTAAGGACAAGAAATTGCATTGCTCTTGTACATATTCGCTTGTTTGTCCTGACCCTGTTCCAGCTACAGAATTTAGGTAATACTACATGGGGTGAGAAACTTACCATGCAATTTTTTTTTTTTAATTTGCTTAGNGGGGGGTGGAGTCCAAGAGGGTCCACTTGGCATGGCGGCCACTGATTGGCCTATTGTAGCATGCCCCGGGTGATTATGATGATGGAGAATTTGTCGGAATGAAGATTGGCAGGGGAACTGAAGTACTTGGAGAAAACCTGCCCCAGCGCCACTTTGTCCACCACAAATCCCACTTGATGAGACCCAGGATCGAACCCGGGCCGCTGCGGTGGGAAGCCAGCGACTAACTGCTTGAGCTATGGCACGGCCTTAACTTACCATGTATGGTGAACAAGTAAGGATTTGGATGGGAGTGGTTGTGGCCTGTTTCAATGTAATATACCCAGCATTTGCCTGGAGAAATGGAGAAAAAACCTTGAACATCTCAAACAGGATTTACACAGGTATAGTGTGTGGCTCTTGTGAACCACAACTGTTCATTCATACTGTGACAGGAAAAATGTTCCTTTGTACACTTTATATTTATTGAAGATTAGATTAAACCACTAATGACAAGTGTTCCGTTTCTGCAGAGTTATCCTCTCAGCATGCAGCCCATACTTTCGAGCCATGTTTACTGGGGAGTTGGCAGAATCTCGACAGACAGAAGTGACAATTAGAGACATTGATGAAGTGGCAATGGAACTCTTAATTGATTTCTGCTACACTTCTCACATTGTAGTTGAGGAGGGAAATGTGCAAACGCTTCTGCCAGCTGGTAAGTTGGAAGCGGTTAGTGTGTCATAATTGCAGATACATGATGAACATGTGTGCATGAACTTTGTTATCCGAAAATAAATCTCTTTAAACCTATTGGTGAGTGAGTTTTGATAAATTCATATGAATCTGTCATACCCATATAATGTTACCTGTTATCAGATTCACGTATAATATTGCTGAAACACTAACTAGAGCAGTCATTTTTAAGAAGATGGTAGTCACTCAACTAGCAAAGATATTCCCTGCATTTTATGGAACCCAGGGCTTCAGTATTGAATTAATGAGAGCCTGTTATTGCCTTAGATCTCCTAAGAAGTTCTCTTCAGATTTTCTGATTAAACTTTTATATACATTTCTTGTCTCTACCATGCCTACCATGTGCATTGTACATCACATCCTTTTGCTTGTGCTTATTAATATCACTGAAAGAGTGGGTATTTTTATGGGTTATGTTTGCTAGGTTCGTTATATGACATATTTTCAGCTGTATTGCACGTGTATATCTCGTAACAGAGCAGTTTACTTAGTTCAAGCACTGTATTCACCTGAACCTAGAGACCTTTTCTTAAGTCTTAAATTTATGAAAATATTATGTACTTCTCAAATAAAATACATTTAATTACAAAATTATTCACATTGTCATGCTAACGTTACTGTCATTTATATATGCATNCCCTCCCGAAGTTTGGCACATTCCTCCTGGGACATCCTGTATATGCACGGTAGCATGGTTGAGGCACTATGCTACAAGCTGTAAGGTTGTGGGTTTGAGTCCTGATGAGGTGGACTTTTTCAATTTACCTAATCCTTCTAGCTGCACAATGACCCAGGGGTTCACTCAGACTCTAACAGAAATGAGTACCAGGAATTTTTATGGGGTGGTGGGGTAAGGGCAGCTTGTGCGTAAGTCTGGCAACCTTACCACGATCTGTGAGCTGATTGTCTAGAGCAAATGTGAAAGCTGCAACCTCTCGCAACCCTATGTGCCTTCACGGCCTGTTAGAGGGATAACTTTACCCTTTTACCTTTAGTTCTTCTCATTTTTTCATCATTGTCCTCCTCCTCAGCCAATCCCCAACCAGGAGGACTAGGTCTCTCTGTTTATGTCCTCCACTGGCAGGGTGGCCCAGTTGTACCTTCAGGAACTGAGTTCTCTTTCCGTTTTAAGGGCTATGGTGGAGGTATTCTAATCCACCTCCACATGGCATGTCTGTTTTAATTGAAATTATTGTCATCTCAAAGTGTCAGAATTAATTTTGAGACCCACCAATGCAGGTACTAACAGTGTAACCTAAAATCTTTCAAGGAGAAGCTTCCATGAAATGTGCTGACAAACTGAGCAACTGACAAACTTGCAAGAAGGATTCTGCTCCATGATTTACTTAGCTTTTTATTGTATGCATAATTAATAGAAATAGCATTCATAATTGACTTCTTTAATTCCACTAAGAATCTGATTATGAGCCAAAAGTTTAATTCATTAAGGCGATCAATTTTACATACTGTCTCTACAGTCTGCTGTCTCTGAAGTGACAGGAGGTTGGAGAAAACTGCATAATGTGGAGCTTCATAACTTATACTCTTCTCCAAGTATAATTAGAATGATCAAGTCAAGGAGGATGAGGTGGGCAGGTCATGTAGCACGAATGGGGGAGATGAGGAATGCATATAGGATATTGGTGGGAAAGCCAGAAGGAAAGAGACCACAAGGAAGACCAAGGCGTAGGTGGGTGGACAATATTAGAATGGATCTTAGAGAGATAGGATGGGATGGTATGGATTGGATAGATCTGGCTCAGGATAGGGACCAGTGGAGGACTCTTGTGAACACAGTAATGAACTTTCGGGTTCCATAAAATGCTGGGGAATTCTTGAGTAGCTGCAGAATTGGCAGCTTTTCCAGAAGGGCTCAGCTCCATGAGTAAGTAAGTAGGTAAGTAAGTAAGTCTCTACACCTCATTAAATTATAACCAGGTTCAGCAAAACTGTGTGTGAAAATAGTTGAATGGCAGCAGTGGTGATTTTTTAACTTTTGTATTCTTGAAGGTTTGACATATATATATATATATATATATATATATACATATACATACATATACATATACATCATACTGTGATGTAGTAAGACATGTGGCTTCTTTTGTTTGTTCATAGCATGTCTTCTGCAGCTGGCTGAAATCCAGGACATATGTTGTGAATTCTTAAAAAGACAACTAGATCCTTCGAATTGCCTGGGTATTCGGGCTTTTGCTGACACGCATTCATGCCGAGAACTCCTTCGAATTGCAGACAAGTTTACACAGCATAACTTCCAGGAGGTGATGGAAAGTGAAGAGTTTTTGCTCTTACCTGTGGGTCAGCTGGTAGATATTATCTCCAGTGATGAACTTAATGTGCGTTCTGAAGAACAAGTGTTTAGTGCTGTGATGTCATGGGTCAAATACAATGTGTCTGAACGGCGACAGCATTTAGCACAGGTAAGTTATAAGTAAATTGAAAGATCTGATATTCTGATGTGTTCTGCATGTTAAATTCCAGTTTTCAAGAGCAAATATTAATGTCCATTTCTGAACATGCAAACTTTGATTTTTAACTATATGACTTGTTAATATGTGTGCATCATTCTTACTGTTTTGGTTTGTTTTGTATAAAATTTAAAAATAATCACAAAACTCATTATGTTCAGAATCTTGTCTTGTCTTAATATGAGGCTGTACAAGCTGAGGGATATCCTTTGAAGCAGTTTGAACAAGTGTTTTGAGTTTGCCGGTTTGCTATTCTTATACTGACTTCTATCATATATATATATAGGGGGTTGACAAAATAATGGCAGCACTATTTGTTATTATTTTTTTATTATTCATAGTGGGGTGAGACTCCACTACTGGCCTATGTAGAGACTGGCTTTTAATAAAGGATTCATATCAGCAATTAAAAGAATAGGGTTTGATGTTATGATTTGTGCTGCTGAAGTGTGCAGCTTTGCACTTTTTAGACCGTCTTGAAATTTGTATTTTGTCTTTTATTCTCAGACCATATGTAGAGAAATGTTGACCATGTATGTCTGTTTTCTGCATTAGGTATTGCAGCATGTGCGCCTTCCACTGTTGAGCCCAAAATTCCTGGTGGGGACGGTTGGTTCTGACCTTTTGGTGAGGAGTGATGAAGCATGCCGTGATTTAGTGGATGAGGCTAAGAACTATCTTTTATTACCTCAAGAGCGGCCATTAATGCAAGGTCCACGTACTCGTCCGCGGAAACCTACTCGCCGAGGGGAGGTGCTGTTTGCTGTAGGTGGTTGGTGTAGTGGTGATGCAATTGCTTCAGTGGAACGATTTGATCCTCAGTCAGCTGATTGGAAGATGGTGGCCCCCATGAGCAAGCGAAGGTGTGGAGTTGGAGTAGCCGTGCTCAATGATCTGCTGTATGCTGTAGGTGGTCATGATGGTCAGTCTTATCTGAACAGCATTGAGAGGTATGGAAATAAAATGAGTCATGTTAAGACAGATGGATAAATAGTGATTTCTTGGGAGACAGGAAATATCTTACAGTGTCAGTTATACATGAATTATCTAGCATACAAATCATGACATTTTGATGAATCATTGTGTTCAGATGGAAATTGTGGCAATTAAAACAAGGATGAGCATTGAGAGGTGATTTCAAGACGTAGGTCCTTCACTAAATGAGATTGGCCACTTTGAAAATTGTTCTCACGTATTTGAAGCAACAAGGTGATAACTGTAATTAACTAGTGCCACAATTTGTACATGAAGGAAAAAAGTTGAGACATTGAAAAGGAAACAGACATTTTGGGTCTATATGAGTATAGAAAAAATACTTGAACAAAAAGTTCTGGGAAGCAAGACTGTTATATTTTCCTATTATTAGTTTGTGTTGAGATTGTATAGACTATGTACAAAGTCTGACAAATAACTAGAGACATTTTATAAGACGTATTCTGTCACATTTAATGAGTGTGGTTCCCTTAAAGGAAATCTGTATATATGTTAGCAGTCCAACGTCTGTGTGATGGCAGGATACAGTGCTTCAAATCATTTTCCAAAACTCAATTCAGTACCATTATCATATTGTTCTGAATATCTTCAGGCGATTCAAAATGAGGCCCTTTCAAGGAGATGTTTAGTTTTGGGAACCTGAAAGTTACAAGGGGCAAATCAGATGAATACTCTGGATGCTTGAATACTTGTATTTGATTTCAGGTAAAATATCACTTTAACTAGAGTGATGTGCTACAGAGCATGGTGTTACTGTACAAAACACATTTACCTTGCCAAAGATGTGGTTTTTTCAATGTGTTCGTGCTTTAAAATATTTTCAAAAGTTGAAGTTAAAATGCCTGGTTGTCTGTTTTGGAAGAACATATTTGTAATTAATAATTCCTTCGATATCACAGAAGCAGATCAGCATGAATTTGATCTCTGATTTTGACATTTGTGCTTCGTCTTATTCTCTTCTCTTTCCCCCATTCTCAGAGAGTCAGGACTTTTCTGTTGGAGCCTCTAGTAACTTGTTTCTAGCTCATTACTGGAAGGTCTGAATTGAATTGCCTGTCACTTTTTGTTTTAAACAAATGGTCATGTTTTCCAAGCAGTTTTGCAGAACAGTCTGAGAATATTTTCTCGGATTTATTACTTTCTACTTATGACTTAGTACCATTTTGGTACAGACTTTTTCATACTGAGACCTTTGTCCATGTAAGTTCCTCTTTTCATGCTTAGTCTTGCCACTGTCTTCTGACATGTTAACAGATGTGTATTTCTCACCATTTCAGTTATTTTGACAGTTGAATAAGTTTCTATAATATCTTCCTTTCTATCTTGAAATTGCTTATCCTACATAAAAACCTGCATTCTGCTCCTGTAACATTTTGTGAATGTTTTTTACTAGAATTTTAATATTGATTTTCTGTGCTAAGAACTTAGCACCACAAACAGTACACTGCACCAATGAAGTGATCTTTGTAAGCATTTTCAGCAGCTGTGTGTCACAAAGTGCTGGCTATGTTAACGAGGTGTCTGTAGAGTAGAAGGAATTGTTGTTGCAGGTATGATCCACAAACGAACCAGTGGTCTTGTGATGTTGCACCAACAACATCTTGTCGAACTAGTGTGGGTGTAGCAGTTCTGGACAGTTTTCTTTATGCAGTCGGGGGCCAGGATGGAGTCCAGTGCCTTAATCATGTTGAGAGGTTGGTGGTCTGAACGTTCATTTTATCAACATTTCAAGGTATACATATGGAATTGGGACAGATTTACACCACATTTTGATTATGAGGTTAATTTCACAGATGTAACATCTGCAACATCTGCTAGTACAGGGAGATTATCTGAGAACCTTCCAAAAATTGTTAAGCAGGTTTTGTGGGAGGGAAATATGCTCCTCATGTCAAATATTTCTGCATGTGTTGAGATCCACAGGACAGTTGACAAGCCCATAGGCTAACAAATAAAACCCACTCAGATCACAGCATATGTCAAAAATGTGTCCTGTTTTGACATGTGGATTCCTTGTATCTGTGTAAGCGTTCGCATTTGTATATTGAGGTTCATTTTGAGAACTAGAAGAGCCTTGAAACTTCAAACCACTGCATTGTGTGTGAGACATTTAATGGATTTTCAAGGGGAATGTTCAAGCCTGTCGCTAGATTCATCCAGTTTTTCTTCAGTAATCATTTTCATTTGGTTGTCTCCTGTGGTAACTGTGTGTGTGTTAATTTATGTGTGATTATATGAATAGTTTTTCTGTTTGTAACTAACATTCTTGAATGTACACCAGAATATTTTCCTCACTTTCTGCATAGATATGTATAAACTCTTCACATTTTGGCTCAGGAAGTAATGTGATTGATTGACTGTTTAACACAGTAGTGTTTACTTGGTATTACGAGTACAGTTATCAGGCACATAATGCATAAACTCACTTTATGGTAGTTGTTCAACAATTTATTGGCATGATGTTAAAGACAAATGTAATGTACAGTACCATCAATGCTGTAGCAACTATGCCATGAGTCTGAACTCATGCCTTTAAAGTGATATGAGGATTGCTGCACCTTCTGCAAGACCAGCCAAATATTTGTGGCATGCTCTTAGATAATCTTCATGCAGAATCATGTCAGTGAAGTGTGTATACTATAAATTATCTTATTCTATGTGAAATAATAATACTGACAGTTTACATAGTAGATACAAACTGAAAATATTTGTTACTTCTGTATCAATTTAGGTATGATCCTAAGGAAAATAAATGGGGCAAAGTTGCACCTATGACTACTCGACGTCTTGGGGTAGCTGTAGCAGTGCTAGGAGGATTCTTATATGCCATTGGTGGCTCGGATGGGCAGTGTCCTCTAAATACAGGTATTTATAATTTTTAGAAGGACTTTCTGCAAAGAATGAAAAATGAAATTGCCCTCTCTAGTTTTTATGTAGAATCAGAATGGAATTGGGGGGGGGGAGACTGAGTATTCTGTAATACATACAGAAATTAGAAAATTATTTATATTAATTTATGTATTATACAGAGATCTCAGAAAAGAGCTCCCCAAGTTTTAATATTTAATACCTTGTTCAGTGTGAGACATAATCACCAGATTTATCGTGAAATGTTCAGCCATGAACCAATGTTTAATTTGCTTTTTTTTTTCTTGGCACTACAGCCCCAGTGGGCCTAGGCCTACCTCCATGAACTTCTCCGTTCACTTCTGTTTTTCTAGATCTTAGACATACGGCAGGACTCCTTGGACGGGTGATCAGCTCGTTGCAAGGCCTCTACCTGTACACAAACACAGAAAAACGCACACACACAAACTAAACATCCATTCCCTGAGTGGGATTCGAACCCATGATCCCAGCTTCCGAGCAAGCAAAGACAGTGCATGGCTTAGACCGCTCGGCTACTGTGACCGGCTTTTAATTTGTTTCCCTACACAAATTGATAATATCAAAAATGCATCTGCATTTGTTTTCAGTCTTCCAGTTCACCATGAACCTTTATATGGATCATTTGAGACACTATTAGTAACTAGTCTATATAATGTTGAAAGGTATGATGATAGATGAATTGGAGAGGATTTGGAATGATGTGGCCATGGCTTATTTAAGGTACTGTTTCAACACATGCCTGTAGGGATTGAGGAAAACCATGAAAAACCTCAGTTTGGATAGCTCATATCCTAGCCAAGATTTGAACTGAGCATCTTCTGAATATTAATCAAGAGTGTTACAGTGCGTCAGTCTGTCAGTCAGTCTATGGAATGCCAGCTTTCCTAATTGCTGGAATGGCCTCAAACAATCCATGTTTTACACAGTTGAATTTCCTCATGTAGAAATATGTGAAAATATTTCCAATGCAAAGAAAATTATTGAATTGAGATATCCACAAGAAAGAATCACTTCATCTGTAGTGACATTATTTGCTGTGCTTGGACCGAACTTGAATATTGCTTGGATGTCTGAACAGCTGCAAACTGTGTTCATAAACACATTTAAAAAAATATATGTACATAAACTTTAAGACATTTTCTAAGACTAATCACTATTTCTATTTTGTATTTCAAGAACTCGTAAATTTCTAGTGAGTAGTATCATATTGAATGCAGCATGCATATGCAGCTATCATTGTGACATACACATGCATAATCTAAAATTTGGTGAGTTGTATAATATTTGATGTAATTGTATTATGAGTATGTCTCTGGTTGAGTGAGATATTAAATCTCATTTATTTTTATTTTTGAGACCCTGTGTTGCTTTACTGAAAAATGAGTTTTATTTTGTATGTTGTGGATTTTTATTATTGATCACGAGAATCTTTGATGTGTATGTAGCATTTGTATTTGCAGTGGAACGATATGACCCCCGTCAAAATAAGTGGTCGCCAGTGTCACCAATGTCAACAAGACGTAAACATCTAGGTTGTGCAGTCTTTAACAACTTCATCTATGCTGTGGGTGGCAGAGATGACTGCATGGAACTCTCCAGTGCTGAGCGTTATAATCCCCATTCTAATACTTGGAATCCTATTGTGGCTATGACCTCACGGAGAAGTGGGGTATGTTATTAAGTATTAAAAATTTGAATCTCACATGCAGTTCCCAGAATATATTGATCAGAATAAAATATAACTGTAATTTTTAATCTGGAATTGGGAAATGAGAATAGTGTGCATGATTTAATTGGAAACCTGAATGGAAGGGAATGCTTGGGAAACTAGCTATAGATGGACATTATTAAACAAATGTACTATGAGTGTGAGGACTTCATTCATCTGTTATAAGAGAGCGCCAGTCAGGTTGTCATTGGGTTTATGGGAGCTTTTGAGGATCCTGATGGTCTGCTGTTGGATCTCCTCTGCAGTCTTTTCAGGCAGGGCCCCTGTTACCTTCTCCACCCTGCACAGGATATCCTTGATGGGGATAGACGCCGGAGCCACAGCAAAGCTCAGGCCCTTGCTTAGGGCTGAGCAAGCTGCTTCTTCCAATGGCACTTCACTCAGATTGACCACAGTTTTCTTGTTGTCAGGGGGGTGAGGTGGGTGCTGGGCCTTATGCAAGTGTTGGAACTTTGTCCAGTGCCTAGCTCTCATGTCATCAGTGGTGCACAAAACCTGAGTTGTGTTGTGGTCAATCAGATCCCAATCATCGACTGACAGGTCCTGGGCCAAGCGCATATGTAATTTAAACAGCTCTTTGGAAACAGTATCCACCTCCTTCCTGTTTGGGTGGATGTGTTTACAGAGCGGACAGAAGCTAGTACGTCTGTAGATCCTGTTGGTAGCATCGAAGTTTATATGGTGATGTAACTGAAGTAAATGAGGAATGGTGTTGTGGTCCCTGCATCTAAGCAGGAAGGGAAGGGTACCTAATACCCTTGGTTCATAGCGCCTCGAGTTGTCAGATGTGTTGATGAGTAGCCTCCCCATAGAGGAATGCTATGCAAGATTTGAGGTTTTCATGGCGCTGACTATGAAGAATGCTGTCTTCTGGGATGTATGTGTATAGTCTGAGCTGCTGACAGCATCATTGAATAAACCATAATAAATAGAAATAAATAAATAACTAAAGTAAATTTACTACTACTACTACTACTACTACTACTAATAATAATAATACTGTGATGTGTTTTAATAATGTTGCTTAATTGTGAGATTGCATCTACAAAGAACACGGACAGTGATCTGTGATTAGATTTTTGTGGTCACAAGGTATGAAAACTAGTGACTCTTCAGTGTGTCCATAACTGTGTGAGCCAGAGAAAAATTTATGAATGAGACAGAAATACAAAAGAGAACAAGTGTTGATGGTGTGCAATCTGGGCTGTACTGCACAGTGTATCAAGGATAATCACAGAATCAAAATTTATTAAACAGTATCTGAAATAAGCATCAATTATGAAAGGAATCAATCTAAGAATGGCTTAAAACTTGACAGAGAACATTCTTTTTGATGGAATCATAACACGTTCAGTCAATTGGTCCGAATGCATAGAATAGCATGGTAATTACATACAAAAGTAAGATTTGTGTTATGACTATGATTATTTTCTCAAAATGTATGCTAATACAACTGCTTTTAATGTTTTTCTTACTTTCATATACAGCATAATCTATAATGAATTCTGTCCTTATACAATGGTAATGCATGTACAAATATCTTTATGACACAGAACAAATTATTTATAAATTGAGGCACTAAAACATAATTTCCTGTTGTAGGTTGGACTTGCTGTTGTGAATGGACAGCTGTATGCTGTTGGTGGCTTTGATGGGACAGCGTACTTGAAGACAATTGAAGTGTATGACACTGATCAGAACCACTGGCGCCTGTGTGGAGCCATGAACTACCGCCGCCTGGGGGGAGGGGTGGGGGTCATGCGTGCCCCACAGACTGAAAACTATTTCTGGTAATGATTCATTAACCATGGCTTCCCAGTGCGACAAGTTGCACCCGTAGCATTTCTCCAGGGACTTGATGAAATAACATTTCTTTTGTGTGTAGCCCTAACTGTCAAAATAATTAACAACTGTCTGAATTTTTTCAGTAAAAAGAAGATAACAGTATGAAGCTTTTGTTTTCACACACTGCTGTATGTGTGCTGCGATATGTTCGTTTCATATGCCACCAGGAGTTGAGACAAAATATCGCTGGATTGCAAGGACCCAAATGTACCCATCAGAGCAGTGAGTTGTGCATCAAGCATCATATTACAAGACTTCAAAATGAAAATCACATAATTTATTTTCATTTCTAAGTTGGGTTAGTGAAGGTGACCTTTATATCAAGTGTTTTTAAACAATTCTTGCTCCTTTCTTTATTTTTATTAGTGAAACTTCTTTCCAAAACATTGCTGTCTTTTTGTCCCCCAAAATATATATATATATATATCTGTACTTCCAGTGCTAATTGTGAGGATAACAAGAGAGTTGTTCAGTGAAGTGCACTGTTATATAATTTTATTGTGTTTGTATGGTATAAAGGCGTGTTTTAGATTTTGTGGATATTGTTAAAGAAATAATTTTGTCATTAAATATAAAATTTTTGTGATCATGATTTGTGGAGCTGAGATAGCTGTCAGTATATTGATGGGCTATGGGCTGGATGGTTGGAGTTTGATTTCCTATAGGGGCAAGATTTTTCTCTTCATAATATTTGGATGTCTCTGGAGCCCATTCATCTTTTTCCAGTGTGTACTGGGGATCTTCCTGCGCAGGTAAAGTGACAGGTATGTGAAACCGACCACTCTCCTCCATCCAGTACTGAGGTCAAGAATGATGGCGCTATACCTGCACTCCTGCATACATCTTTGTGACATGGTGCTTAATGAATTAAGCACAGGGATAATTTTACCTTTTATGTTTCCTGATCATGATATAATGGTAAAATGAATTTTGTTTCATATTGTTAGCTTGTCTAAAGAAATGTTATGAAGGATGATGATGAATGAAACATAATATATAGTTGTCCTGTTTGGACTAATGTGTCTGTAGGTTTGTGGACATATACACATCAGAATTTATATGTGTATATTTGTAATGGAATCAGCACTGTCTTAAGATGGTGGGACTACCATAGCCATATGACAGAAGGGTTTATTCTTTATGGAATTGAGTCTATTCAGGATTTTAGATCCTCACAGCGGTAGTTATGAAGAGTTCTGTCTTCTGGAATATAATGCTGTGTAGTCCATTGAAAGTCAACCATCACTTCGGAGGAACATGTGACCACCATATTGAGAATTTAAGAATAAACCAAGCAGGAAATCAGTGTGAAGCAGATATGAAGCAGAGCTGGTTTCTTGCTTGCTTTATTCTTTGACCCTGAAGATGAAGGTGACATTTTCCTCTGAAATGTCAGTTTACATTCAACAAACTACACATTATTATATTCCAGAAGATAGAACTCTTCAAAGTCTACTCAGTTATACCTAAAATCTGTTAGCCTATTCACAAAACACCGCATATGTTCTGGACTACAACAGTGTCTGTAGTACTTGTGCATTACTTAGCCACTGAGTTGTCTGCTAGAGTTCTGTGTTACAGTCTCTGTTCAGAAAATGGCTTTTTACTGGATTCATGATATGCCATTCACTTACATTGTTGATGTCACACAGTCCTGTGTTAAGATTCTAGTGGCTGGCACATACACATTTTACTGATTCATCAGAGGAGAGAATGAATTAATCCACACTTTTTAAGGAACTAATATGTTGAATATATTCAGCTCGTGTCATTTGCCACTAATTCCATTCCACACCCCAATAAAAATTATATAATCATTTTCATGTTATAATGAGAATTGTAACATACTTAAATTACTAATTGTACTTTTTTATTATAGGGAGTTTTGGAAGTATCCTTTGCAGTGAGGCAGCATATGTATCATATTGTAACGTGTTTCGTTACTGAAGACGCCGTTCAGATTGTTAATTGGTTTATTTAACAACCTACAAGTATCGGCTACAATTAATTATAACAATGTTACGGGTTTCCACACTTTACAAACCCTACAACCAAATCTCTTCACACTATCATGATTCACTCGTTACAACTGAAATCGGTGACTACTACAATTCAACTCGCTCCTTACTGCTCACTGCTGGCTAGATTCCAACTCATCCCTGGTAGGCTGCTGCCTTGAGAATTGTCTTTGGCGGCTGTGTAGTTCCCTCATAAACCCTCAGCCAGACAACGGGAAAACATTTACGTAATAGGCACCACTGTTGTCTGACGCCGTGTTTACAGTGGCGTTGCATGCCACGTCACAGTGCGGAGGGGAGGCGGAGCGCTGACTCACCCGCCACGTCACCATGGCCAGAGCTGCCACGTCGCTGCTGGGGGGGAGGGGGTGTCCTCCATTGCGCAACATGTCACAATATGTTTTTTCAGTCACTAAGCCCTTGTAACTTGACTACCAGATTGCATCATCAAATGTACAAGTAAACAAACATATGGCTTTCAAGTAATAGTTTAATTAGGAAATTTGGAAAGAAAGTCATTATGTTAACTGATAACATTTTATTATGTGTGATGGTGTTGGAAGATTTACTAAAGAGCAAGTAATACTGAAGTAACCAAATCCTATCTGAAGAGGGCAGTTCAGAGTTTAATGACAAATGTAATTAATTCAGGTTACTATATTCTTGAGAGAGATTTTTATCAAAGTATACAATAACAGTACACACAAAACAATATTTTTTTACATTTCCAACGAAAGCAGGCACAGAAAATAACAACATAGTTCCTATATTACCATCTAAATTATGCTTTACATTGCATGTAGGAGAACAACAGATTTTCAGATAATCTCTTTAAGTAGAATTCAGCTCCTCACACACTGGATTTCTTTGAGAAATGATTGCTACCAAATTGAATTGAAAATACATACAGTCCATATAAATACAACATAATTAAAATGTATTACTGGTAAAGCTTTGTCTAATGTAAAATATGTGCTATCAACAAGTCATTCTTAAAAATAAAGTCAAATTTAAATTAATCTAGCCTTAGTCAGTACCACGAAGCTCTGGCCAAATGTACAAGTGGCGATGAATGCACAGTGGTCTAATGTGATAAATCAACCAAACTACCATGACGAGTAGTGTAGGGAAGTAACCAGTCGGTGTCTATTGACATACATCAGGTTAGAACCCTAGATGAAACGGTTCTAGCTCCTCTCCCACCTTGGAAGTTTGCACACCCACCATATTATTGCCCTTCATAGAATGTTACTAATTACAGCAATACAGCCGGCATGGTATTTCTGTCTTGTCAATCTCTCTTGCCCTAAGTGACCATCAGGTTATACTAAATGTATAAAAAGGGAAATAATTTGAAATTGGAAAGGCTTACAGTTTACAAGCAATAGTTTATCTGTTATCAGTTCTTGTTGCCATCATGTTATGAAGTTGGCTGTACTTATTCACTATGAAAACGGCCACAATGAAAGATAAGTCAACATACCTGAGATTACTTATGTTTCTTCGTGTCAAGAAAATGTTTTTACAAGAAAAGTGTGTGTATACTGAGATACAAGTTGTCAGTGATATTATTCCTATTATCACATTTTATAACAGTGTTATATGTGGCACTGTATACAATGTGTGTTATAGTGGGTAGGCCTACAGGAACGGAGAGTGAATTTTATTTTAGAAATTTGTCTGTCCTATGAAATATATGTTTTCCACCTGAATGTTTCAGGCCAACATATGTAAGGACAAAGTATGTACCATCATGTTATTTTTCTTGTACTGAGAAAATTTGTTCATAAGCAGACACTGTGTGTTCTAAATTACAAGTTGTTACTGGCATTATTAATCTAATCATATTTTATATAATTCTGTCAAATATGTATGGTACTGTATACAACACGGTAGCATAGTTGGTTGAGGCACTATGCTACAAGCTGGAAGGTCGTGGGTTCAAGTCCCGATGAGGTCATTGGATTTTTTTTAATTGACCTAATCTTTCCAGCCACACTATGGCCCTGGGGTCGACTCAACCTCTAACAGAAATGAGTACCAGGAATGTTCTTGGGGGTAAAGGGTGGCCGGAGCATAGGGCTGACAACCTTGCTGCCATCTGTGAGCCGATCATCTAGAAAATGTGGGAACCTCAACATCTCACAACCCTATGGGCCTCCATGGCCTGTTACAGGGATACCGTTACTTTTACTGTTTAAAACATTATATTGTAGTGGGTATGTGGATGGTGAGGCGATTTAATTCTAGAAATTTATGAATCCTCTAATAGAGAAAGGAATCAAGTGTTTTCCCCAACTAACACTTTGGTCTTTCCTGTGCAAGTAACAAGTATTGGCTGTCACCTTATAAGGTTGTGTAAAAGCCCTGTAACTGCTCTATATAAATTGAAACTAAGCTACAAGAATAATAATGAATACCTTGGAAAAGAAAATATGCAGTATGGATCTCTGATGAAGTTTGGGCAGTGTGTATAAAAATGAACAATCTGTCGACATGTGTGCAATTCAGCATATCTACGTCCTAAGTCACTTTAATGCAACATGATCTCAACTGGACCTGAGGGACTGTATGCTCACACGTACAGAAGGTTACTTGGTCAGCATGGCTGTACAGTGACAAGTGAGTAAATGCATTTTTTGAAATTAATAAATTTGACACCTTAAGTCAATTAGAATTTCCACAGTTCCAAAAGTATTCAGATACATGAATAATTTGTAAACCTACAGTGTAAAGTGTTACAAATGTTTCCAAGATTTGAATCCCTTTGTCGATTTAATAAAGTGACAGAAGAAAATCAGAAAATAATGTAACGTGTCTGGAATCCATAAGAGTCACTTCTATGTTGCATAGGAAACAACAATCGCTCTATTGTAGTTCTAATAGGAGTCTCCATGGTTTAACAGAGGGTTTGTTGCATAGCAGCGACCGAGGTTACAAAACGGGGTTGAATGCATTCGCACAGTTAGTCTGCTATAAACTGCCAGAGAAGACAGTCCAGTATCGGCCGAGACATTGTGTAAACAGTAATTGTAAGATTCAACGCTGGTAATTCGTGAATCCCAGAAGGAATTGGCCATCACACACAGAGGGACAACACGCCGAGAGAAAGCGGCACGGAGAACGCCAATACACAAGAGGATGTCCCGTCGCACGACAGTGGCACAACACGAGAGACATCGTGAAGAAGAATCTTACTCGGGGAGCTGGCGGACTCCGAGGAAACGAATGACCATGGCCGACAAGAAGATGACCCACCACGCAAATGTGGCACAGTACAAGAGACCCAGATCTCAGGGAGGTCAGTTTGAGTTATGCTCAAGCCCACCTAAGGATGAGCCGAAATGGAGATGAAAGGAACTTGAACGTGGGAGGACGGCAGAAGAATCCGCCGTGAAGGGGAAGGACGTAGAACGACCCAAGATTGAGAGTGAGACGATAACAAATACGGGCATCAAAAGTTGGACACTGTGGAGGGGTCGACCCCCTCCAAAACGGAAAAAGGCCCTTATGGGAGGAACCGGTAACGTAGAAGTACCGGCCTCCCCAACAAGGATGAATGGAGAATGGAAGTGAGGAATGAATGTAAAACAACGAGATCGACAACCACTGGACCTTGGAAGTGCTGGGGGGGCGAGCACCACTGTAGAGAGGGGCGGATACGGTTAGACGAACAGCGCACAAAGATGCCAGCAGGACACCAAGACCGAATGCAGACGCTGTCAACAGAACACCGCGGAATCGAAATCGAGGGTGAACCTTTAAGCTGTTCGGGACGAACAACCTATAGAAGGGAGCAATGTAACGTGTCTGGAATCCAGAAGTCACTTCTATGGAAACGCTAGAATAGACCGTTGCATAGGAAACAACAATCGCTCTATTGTAGTTCTAACAGGAGTCTGTTATAAGCCGCCGAAGAAAGCAGTCCAGTATCGGCCGAGACATTGTGTAAGCAGTGATTGTAACACTGCAGGAGCTAATGATTGTAAAGTGTGTAAGGTGAGCGAGTGGAATAAATTCGCTGTATCAAACACCACGGCGTAAACTTATTTGTAGGGTGACACACACAACATGCTACATTTTTTTATTGGTATTTGGATTTATTTTTAACCTACAGGTCGTAACTACAATTAATTATTACACTACTGCTGATTTACACATTGTACAATCACGCCAGACCAATCTCATCAGTCCATCTGCAATAGTCTTCATGGGTTCATAACACGGGAAATATAACAGTCTCACTGAATCACACACTTGAAATATTACACATAAATAAAGTCTTCTAATCACACGTTAAATCTTCACAGGCCGACTTTTAGTTCTTCAGTTACGAACTCCTTGCTTCCTTGCTTGTTTGTTTGCGTGTTTCTGCCGCTGTTAATCAGTCATAACTGCCTTGAAGGAATTCTGTCAATTATGCAGCCGAGGAACGGACACGCAACACAGGAAACACATGTCACGTGACCACCACTTACCGCTGCGTGACGTCACCGCGGACATGTAATACGAAGCCTCCTGTAATGTTGCTTGCGCGTATTTCGGACATGGCCTAGAGATGATGTGTGTTGGAACATGTTTACAGAGCTGTGGCCTGGCAGTGGGTATTCACAATACAGTATATTATGACACCTGAGTATTTTCAACGGCATATTTCATAAATTTCTCCTGTCAGCAACATCAGCATTACGGCCTCTGAAACTGCTGAGCTTCGTGATTACTTCAATGCTTCTACAGCTCGAAAGATAACTTCAAATTCCATGAGAGTGACCTCCGCGAATTTGTATGCATACATCGAGGTAGGCTTTAGCATTCGTGATTGCTTCACGAATTGCACAGCTCGAAAGATAGCTTCAAATTCTATGAGAGTTACCTCAGCGAATTTGTATGCTTCGATCGAGGTAGGTTTCAGCATTCGTGATTGCTTCATGACTTGCACAGCTCGAAAGATAGCTTCAGATTCTATGAGAGTGACCTCCGCGAATTTGTATGCTTCCATCGAGGTAGGTTTCAGCATTCGTGATTGCTTCACGACTTGCACACTGGGGCAATGCTGTTTGCTGTTATTTGCTGCCAAGTATGGTGAATATTTTGTTTTGCATGTCTGATGTCTGTTGCACGTTCCTCGCTTGAACTTGGACCGTGCTACATATTACCGCTCCAGTTACCCCCTTATGCCGTATTCCTCCATCTGTTGACCTTGGCCTGCACGTTGCTGTAGTCGAACTTCTGGTGTACTATCTTCACATTTCCCCCACAAGGCTTGTGGCTGATATTGCTGAAACCTTTCACCTTGGACTGCAGAACGGTTGGGGCTGACTTCACAGGAATCCTGCTCTTGGTCTTTGGAAGTTCGATAGAGTTCTCGTTTCCTCCTTCAGTGACAGCCATGTTCTCGTTGATGGAATTCACATATTCTATACAGCGTTCCACCTCTTCCAGATTCGCCCTGTACGTATTCTCCTGAATCAATTTCTTTAATGAGTATATCTCTCTCCATAATTTCATACGGCGTTTTCTTGCCTCCTTCGCTGACTTCCCCAGTGAAATCATTTTATCGCATAGCTGCACACTGCGTTCTTCTGCCGCCTTTATTATGGTCAACAGTGACTCAATGTGACTTCGCATCTCATCACTGCGTTCGTCTGTTTCCTTCATCATCTCCTTTACTCGCTTTATCTTAATCCATTCGCAAGCACGACGATGATTCTCTCTGTCTTGTAGGTTCTGCACCTGTTTTTTCAGCTCAAGCATGGTTGTTGTAGTCCTTCGTTGAATTCTCCATTGAACATACCGCACTATCAGTTGATATAGAATACAGATAAGGACGATCAACTCCACGATAGGAACCTCCCAGACAATCTCCGCATGTTCTCCGAAGCTCTTCCATTGCAATTGCCACCAGGACGCTGCTTCCATTTTGATTGTTGTGACTGAAGTTTTTGTTTTTTAAATTCGCTAGTTGGGGGTTGGGTCCAGCTGGGTCCACTCGGCACGGCGTCCACTGACTTGCGACTGAAGTTAATCCTTCGTCAGTTGCTGAATATAAGAGGCCTTATATGTCGCTTTCTAATATAACTGTGGGATGTAGTATAACTTGTTGAACTGTTCTATAATATTTGTTATATTTGCACCGTATACACCGACGAACTTGAGTTAGTGAAGTCTGTGACGCCTTGAACGTTGTATTGTAACACACCTCTCAACTAGAACTAAAAATTTCCACTCACTGAATCTACTTATATAACATAGAGTCGGACCTATAGAAAACATGCCACTGTCCGTATTGTTGCAGGCTTTGCCTAGCACCGGCTGTTTACTCAGCCATTGCTAGGCAGCGAGTGGTTTCTAGCTTGCGATTGGCTATCACATGATTCACTGTGGGTCCCTCCCATGGTCACATATTGTTGTAGACCCTACATAGCGACAACATACGTGGCAACTGGAATAGGGGAAAGAGAAACACGGTAACTATTGCCTCTACGAATGACTGCAGAAACTTCACGAAGGTCTCGACCAATCAGAGAGCCTAAACAAACCAATTTGAATACCCATAATTACTTGCGGTTATCGTGGTGCATTATATGGGAATTGGTAAGTATGAATGTTGATTTGATGTGGTTGGGAAACGAAAGTAGACATTTGCGAACGAAATTACAGCTCCATATTAAACATATTATTTGTGTATATGAATGTTATGCTTACTAGCACAAATATAATGAGAAACATATAGAATTCTTTCAAGCCTAAATTTTTTTAGGTTATCATGTACTGTCATCTAAATGATATTTTTTTGATATGTTCTGCAATTTTCGGTTTATCCCAGAGATTGTCTGTTGAATGTGAAGGAGTTCTAAGAGTACCGTGATGGTGTTATAAACATGCATAAACATGAGAACAAAAGCTTGTGTTGCTGCTGCGTGCTTGTCATCCAGCAAGGAAGGCATAAGATTCTTCAGTTTTCCAAGGGATCCAGCACGGTATGTCTGTTTTAATTCATGGTGTAATCACTATGTGTTGCTTAATCCAATGTCTTGGAAAATACATATAGAACAAACTATACCTAAATTAAGTGCAGCTTGCTATGCAATGAGATCGATTAAGCCCTTTATGCCACAGGAAACACTGAAGATGGTTTACCATGCCTACTTTTGTTCAATTATGAACTATGGATTAATATTCTGGGGGAACTCTTGACATAGTGTAAAAATTTTTAAGATACAAAAGAATATAATTAGCATCATTACAGGACGTAGAAGTAGAGATTCATGTAGAGATTTATTTAAGAAATTAAAAATTCTACCTCTTCAATCACAATATATACTATCGCTTCTCTTATTTGTTCTGTACAAAAAAAATGAATTTGAATTAAATTCCAATATCCATAACAGGAATACTAGACAAAAATATAACTTCCATCTACCTTCATCAAACTTATCACTATATCAAAAAGGAGTCTACTTTTCTGGCATAAAAGTGTACAATAGTCTCCCACAAAGTATCAAAAACTTGAGTAATTATACTAAACATTTTAAATCAGAGCTAAAGAAATATCTGCATGCTCATTCCTTCTACTCTGTAGACGAATACCTCAATGTAAATAGAGAATAATGTAGAATTAAGCTATATTAGTTTAAGATAAAATTACTTGTACCAGTACGTATTATTTTGATTTGTTCCATATCCAGAGGTATTAACCTACTTAGGGTCTATGGAATGCAAATAAATTCAAGTAATATGATTTATAAGAGAATACGGTGGTGACGACTGCTGTGAGGAATAATTTAATGAACTATACAAAATCTTTATAATGGCAGTCCCTTTCAAGTAAAGTGTGTTTTTTTCAAATCTGAAGAAGTCCATCATGTAAGGAAGCCCACTAATTTCCTTTTTAATCTTCTTTCAGTGGGGTGCTGTGGTGAATACCTGGCAACAGCTGTTTGGTGATCACCTTGTGAACACATTTGAAGCTATTCGTTTGTAGTCTGGTTTGAACAATAATCCAACTGTGGGACAGTTTGTAGATGCCCTGAAGACTAACATCATCAGTGCACTTGCTATCAGAGGTCTGTGTGGAACTAGTTGTGAGGATGATGGTGCTACTGTTGTGTGTAACCTATAGTCATTGTTCAGGGCACCTGATGCTTCTTCACCAAATCCGTCCACAAGTCGTGGCAAGGAAACCCCTGATGAATTTCCTGAGTTTCCATGTTACTCAACAAGTACAGAAGGACATGGTTGCTGCAGTACATGCTGGTGACATGGAAGTGTTCTCAGTAGCCTATGTCAGTGGTTCCATTGCCAGACAGGTGCTTCGTGGTGTCAGCTGTGATGCACACAAGACATGCGTGACATCTGAAGTGCTGCTATCAGCCAATGTCTTCATATATTTCTGAGACGTTGGTGTGGAGACTGTTGGTATGCTGTAACACCAATATAATCTATGATGGCAGGCAATTCAGTTCATGTTGCAGCATATCACAGCTGCCATTAAGAGCAGGATTGACTTGGAGTGGATTAGGTGTACTGGTTGTTCACTTCACTGCCAAGGAATAGTAGATGGTATTGTGAGATGTCTCACAAGAATTTACATTCCTTGATGGTGTAAGTGAACAAACAGGTTGATGACTGAATCAGCCAGGCAAAGGGCCACAAAGAGGAAGAATAAGATACTGACACATCAGTAAGTCATTAGGAAAGTATTGCTTCTTCATCTTTGCCTTGTAATATCCTGCCCATACCAGCCCTGGAAATCGGCAGAGAGCAGTTATTGAATTACTGGAATGATATATTCCAATTGCTCACAAGAGCATCTATAGATGTTTCATAAGTTGGAGAAAGTAACCCTGATGACAAGCAACTGAAACTGCCATGCCTTCACTTGCTCTTGTCTCAAAGCTCTGGTATTGAGTAATTTGTTGATAACATTATCACCTAGAGTCGGATTACGTACAAGAAACCTATTCTGATCTTGAGCTCCCTCTCCTTGCTTTGGAGACCTGTTTCCTTCTTCCCAGAGTAATAGAACATCATTGTCAGAAGATGATCAGAGTTCATTCTGCCCTATATCTGAAAATAATTATATTTCAGTCAAGAATTGTATGGGAAATTCTTTTCTGACTCAGATGGTTCGTGTTTATATGTGGGTAAGAGTGAAGTGGCATTACTTTATAATTGACTTGCAATCTTCAGGTTGCCTGATTCAGCATGAAACACTGAGGAGCAGAATCAATGTCAGGATTCAGTGTATATTTTGTAACTAACTTTATTACTACTTCCTACATAGGAAGTTTTACTTATTAGTGTCCACATATTTTATTCATCTAATTTGTTATTATGGGTATATCCCTTCAGTCATTGCATTATTCTTGCCATTTGCTTGTGTTTAGCATTGATCTTATGAACATAAATATATAAACATCAGATTTTTAAGGTTCATTCCTTCAGTTATTTTATTCTGTTGGCCATATTATTGTGTACAACATTGAACTTGTGAACATTTACATATTTCAGATTTTCAAGGTTCATTATATTGCTTCAGATATTTTATTTTCAAGGTTCGTTATATTCCTTC